>NC_059295.1:41092781-41107781 GCF_017591435.1 Portunus trituberculatus
GTGTGTGTGTGTGTGTGTGTGTGTGTGTGTGTGTGTGTGTCCATCTATCTCTGAGAGTTACAACAGCCTCCTCATCTTTCTCCCTCCGTTCTTCCCTCTTTTACTTCTTCCTCCTTCCCTTCCCTTCCCTTCCCTTCCTCTTTTTCCTCTTTCCCTTCCTTCCTTTCCTCCCTTCCCCTTGATTCCCCGCTACCTTTCCTGCTCCCCTGTCATAAAGCATCGTGGTGATCCATTACTTTCTCTTCATTCCTCCTCGTGTCCTGCTTCAAGACACAATTCTGGCAAAGCTTTATGATCATGCCCGGGTTTTATTTAGTTACATGTGTGTGTGTGTGTGTGTGTGTGTGTGTGTGTGTGTGTGTGTGTGTGTGTGTGTGTGTGTGTGTGTGTGTGTGTGTGTTTTACAGAGTTTAATTTTATCCGTCTCTCCGCTGCCCCTCCGCCTTTTTAATGATGCAACAGTGTAGATTGAAATTTCGTTTTATTTTCGCCTGCAAACACACACACACACACACATACTCTCTCTCTCTCTCTCTCTCTCTCTCTCTCTCTCTCTCTCTCTCTCTCTCTCTCTCTCTCTCTCTCTCTCTCTCTCTCTCTCTCTCTCTGTCTCTCTCTCTCCTTCCCTCCCTCCCGTCTGTCGCCACCACTGCCGCCACCACCGCCACTGTTAAATCACGTTATGGTATCATTGCCACAAATTCACTTTCCCGCGAGTAGCCTGTTCCTGGAGTTTAATCGAATTCCTCAACCTCGCCGGAATCCACTTAAGTCATTCCTGAGTCTTCCCCTACCCTTCTGAGTCCCCATATCCTTGCATCGGCTCTATACATGTAACCCCCGCCACCATAATACTTGAGCTTCTTTTATATACCCTGAACGGAAGTGAGTTTCTTATTGTCTTCTTTTACGCGGCAACCAGTTTTGTGTTTATTGTTTTGTCTTGTTTTGTCGTTGTTTGCAGACGCGGGTTAAACTGCTAATTTTTTTTCTTTTTCCTAGGATTTTTAAATTTCGCTTTTTGACGTGACTTGCTTGGCTTTAGAGCATAGATTCGATATGGGAGCAAGTGAACCCTGCGGTATTCATAGTATTCCTCATCTATCGATATACATATGGTGAGAGAGGGATCTGCTTCGTCTCCCGGGAATTCCTCAAAGGCCAACGACCGAACGAGACTCAATTGAAATGGTAACGCTGGTAAGAGAAAGAGTAATAGGAGCAGATCCCCCTAGAGACACTGGGGCTTCAAAAGAGCCGTGACTCCCGTGCGCCGACGACTACACAGACTAGGGAGGCACTGTGTTTCTTGAGGGAAAAGTATTTGCCTTACGAAGTCCAAACTCTCCAGGACAGTCTTGGCAGGACAAGATTACCCGCCGCTGAGGTACAGATGGCCGCAGATCCATAGAGGCGCCCGCGAGATAGCTCGCAGCCCTGCCTGAGTAATGGATATGGAAAAGGGGTCTCCCAGTAGCTGCCGGGAAAGAATTAGGGATTTGTGGTCTTGGACGGATTACTGGAGAGAGAGAGAGAGAGAGAGAGAGAGAGAGAGAGAGACAGGATACTAAGGAGCTTTTCTTACAAGATACTAGGAGGACAAGAGTGTGGAGAAGAGGGGAAGGGGGTCAGTGTGGCGAGGGAGGAGGTGCCCCGCGTGACACCTCTTCACGGTGGCCTCACGCCGGCCACACTCTGGAACAACAATGTCAGGAATGTCGGCCACGGTCGATTACAGTGATCATTGACGCACTACGCTGGAAAACTTTACTAGTCTGCTGCACCGTTAACTCCAAGGTTAGATGAGCCGAGTCTTGTCTGCGCTACATTCTTTTCCCTTCACGCGTTTTCCTACTTGTGTGAGTATCCTAGCGTCCCTCAGGTGAGACGTCCTTCATAGGCGTGTATTCTCAAACGCTTTGTTCAAGATTATTCTCAAGGACCACGCCTATGATTAGTCAAGCTCGTAGGGTTACTTCCCTGATTGACGATGCAGAATCCGTGTTTAACTGTCATCTAGCATAATGAAAACACCATTGAAAGCCAGAGTTGGTTATAATGAATACAGACAATGAAGCGTTTGACTTTTTAGAATTTTACGTCGAGGTTCCGTTGTCCTTATGAATGAAGGGTTTAGGAATGTTGTCCATAATCTGTCAGTATCGTTCAGCTTTTTTTTTCACGACCGCAAACTCCTGTTGTATTGTTCAAAGAGCATCATAGTTTGTCTAGGTAAAATAAATGTTTCCCGTCCCTCCAGCCTTCGATACATGCTGGACTGTGAGGCGATGGTTGTCATGGATAAAACGAGCCTCAGTGGACTAAATTTAGTGGCTCCCTTCCCTGTACACCGCAGGGAGTAAGGAAGGTTTAGCGTCACCGAGGCAGCGAGGAGGCGAGGCGAGGGTCTGCACAGCTTGGCGGTCACACGTGGGCTTGCGGCTCCATCAAGGGGAAATATTTATGAAGCCACGCCAGACCAACCTTACCCCTTGTCTTTCTGGGAGTTTTTTTTTTTTTTTTTTTTTCGTGTGTGTGTGTGTGTGTGTGTGTGTGTGTGTGTGCGCGCGCGAGCGCTTATTTGGATCCATCAAATAAACCAATATTTGTACACACACACACACACACACACACACTCTCTCTCTCTCTCTCTCTCTCTCTCTCTCTCTCTCTCTCTCTCTCTCTCTCTCTCTCTCTCTCTCTCTCTCTCTCTCTCTCTCTCTCTCTCTCTCTCTCTCTCTCTCTCTCTCTCTCTCTCTCTCTCTTCTTTAGTCTCATATTCATTCCTCCACGGTGGTTTGTTCCTCCCTCCCCCAACACGACCCCTGTCTTTCACAGGCTTAATCACACGTTTATGATGTCGTTAGGAATAAAACTCGAACGCCTCGTAATGAAAGTATTCCGGTGACTTCTCCCTTTATAGCGGTGCCTCATTGTGCAAGTGTCACCTGGGGAGTGTGTGAGGCGTGACGTGCACGTGACGCCACTAACCCGCCGAGAGAGGGAGAGGGAGAGGGAATGGGAGAGAAAGAGAGATACACTTAATTTAAGCGAGTGTACTTAGAATATAATCAACAAGAGAGAGAGAGAGAGAGAGAGAGCTAGACTATTCAACTGCCCTCTGCTAATCCTGTTCACCTTATTTTACCTGTTGTTTTTTATAGGCAAGGACCAGCTCTGCCTCCCGCTTACCTGCACCACTCACTTGTCTACTTCCCACCTCTCTTTCTCCTTGCTTCTCCCGTCCTCCGCCCCCTGTCTTCCCCCTCCCGTCTCCCATCTCCTGCCTCCCTCACCCCTTCCTAACGCACCTTTATCATCACGAAGGCAAAGGAAGCAGTGGTGTTTTTTTTTTCAAGATCACTACGTATAAGATTTACGCTTGGGTGTTGTAACTGTATAACAACGACGCAGGAAATAAAGGAAAGAAAAATACGTATACACATTCTTCATCATTAGTCATACTTCATTTTTATTACTACGAAAAAACGTGTTCATATTTTGTCTTTTGTCTTAGTTGATTAAGCTTTCGAGTTGGAATTTGTTGTGCATTTTGATATTAAAGTTTGGTTCATTGATTCTCTCTCTCTCTCTCTCTCTCTCTCTCTCTCTCTCTCTCTCTCTCTCTCTCTCTCTCTCTCTCACACACACACACACACACACACACACACACACACACACACGATTCCTTGAAATAATTCATTACATTTTCTTACGACGATCCACTCAGCTCACTTCCCTGTAATGTCGAACTGGTGGTGAATCTTTGTCTTGTGTGCTCGTGTTTATTTGGGGTTGCTGAGTCTTGGTAAGCATGTTTTTTTTTTTTTTTAAGTAAGAATTATATGGTGTGTGTGTGTGTGTGTGTTTTTTTTTTTTCTTTGCAATGTCCCGAGTCGTGTTTCGTGAGGATGCAGGGTTGATTCGAGTGGTCTGTGTGAAGCCTCGAGCAAATTGTAACTCTTGAAAATAAAAATAATTCGTATGTTTGCTACTATTGTTACTACTACTACTACTGCTGCTGCTGTTGTTGCTGCTGCTACTACTGTTGTTGTGAATGCTGCTGCTGCTGCTGCTGCTGCTGCTACTGCTTTTACCACCTCCACCACCACAACCACCACCAGTACTACTACTACTACCATGATTTAAATTCTGTAAAAACCAACAGGTCATACACTTCACTTTTATCTTTTCCCCTGACGTTGAACGGTTTCATTGTCTTGTCGTGCGCCATTGATTTAGAAATACAATTATCAACACACTTATGTCAACAGGACACTTTTAAAGCGACATGACAGCCACGGGGGCGGGAAACAGACCGTGTGTGTGTGTGTGTGTGTGTGTGTGTGTGTGTGTGTCAAAGGTCACGTCAAGTCATGTACGCACGTAAGTATAAGAGTTTATGAATGTGAAGCTTCATGTATACGTACGTAAGAAAGTAGGTCACGCCCACCACGTGTACGTACTTACAGGGGAAAGGCTGACAAGTTAAAGCTGCGCAGAGGCCGTGTGTGTGTGTGTGTGTGTGTGTGTGTGTGTGTGTAAAGAAGCACCAGCCAGCGAGACCTAACCCCATGTTCTCTCTCTCTTGTTCCAGATGAGACGAGTGTCGGCGGGGAGGACAGTGGCGGAGGCGGCGGCGGTGGAGGAGGAGGAGCAGGAGGTGGAGGGGAAATGTCAGCAACACCCGGAGGAGGAGGGGGAGGAGGAGGTATGGGGCTGAAGAGTGGCTCCCCTTCCCCGCTAGTTGGCTCAGTGGGGAGGATCTCTGGGCGGGACAGCGTTGCCTCCCTCACCTCCTCCACGGACACCTCCTGCCTGACCCACCCTGACGAGGACATTGAGAGGCTCCTGCAGCTCAACGAAAAGAAGATCAGCTCCCTCACCCCCCTTGGAGTGAGTTTCAGCCTTAATTTTGTTGGGAGAGGAACGGGTGGGGCGGGGAATGGAAGGGAAAGGGAATAAGAGGAAAAGAAAAGTAGAAGGAAATGGAAAGAAAGGTAGACAGGGAAGGTAATAAAACGGAAGGAAAAGGAAGAGAAATGAAGAAAATGGAAGTGAATGTGAGGAGAAGAGGAAAGAAATGGAGATATGGTATCACCAAGTTGTCACCAGATTGAAGTAGTGAATTATGTATGATGAGGAAAAAAAATCTCATAGCGAAAGCCCGTCATGGAGAGAGAGAGAGAGAGAGAGAGAGAGAGAGAGAGAGAGAGAGAGAGAGAGAGAGAGAGAGAGAGAGAGAGAGAGAATGAGGCAGTGAGGCAACGAGACTTCAGAGTTTCGTCTCGCCCACCACCCGTCCTCCTCCTCTTCCTTTTTCTCCCACTCCATTCCCATCTCCTCCTTCTCCACCTTCCCTCTTCCTCATCCTTCGCTGTTTCGCAAGAAGGGATAATATAACCAAGTAAAGGTGGACTTAAAAGCAGACGAGGCCTGTGAAGTAAGTTTGTTTATGCCAAGTTGAGGCAGTTACAGCTGAAGGAGAGCGTGGGGAGCGTGCGAGAGAGAGAGAGAGAGAGAGAGAGAGAGAGAGAGAGATGGTAAAGGAAAAGGCCGAGAGAGTTTATACGGGCAAAATGGGACGAGTTGCAGCGTATATAGTATAGTGTGTGTGTGTGTGTGTATACAGGCACCCAAAGTTTCTATAGAAGTTAAGCTGTCTTAAGGGGGAAACTTTGTGAAAACTGTGTATATATTTTAGGTTGAAATGAGGGGGTAGATCGAGGCTAAGTAAAGACGATCCATCTCAGCCAGGACTGACGAGGAGGTGGTGCGCGAGTAGAGAGAAGAGAGAACGGAAATTATTACGATCTTCAGATGTGCTGCAGATAGACTTAGATTATCTGATTAACGTTTGTCATTGTACTTTTACTATGTGCGAGAGAGAGAGAGAGAGAGAGAGAGAGAGAGAGAGAGAGAATGTTTGCCATTGTACTTTTACTGTGAGAGAGAGAGAGAGAGAGAGAGAGAGAGAATCTTCTAAGGCGTGTTTGGATTTAATTACTAGAGACAACTAAGCTAACTTTTTGAATCCCCAGAGCGCCGCACCTTTCTCGACACTTTTTCTATCTGTCACAATAAAATCGTTATCCATCACCTCCACCATCTCTTCCGCCTCTACTCCCGAGAGAAGCCCCTGAATGTTGTTAGTGCAGCTGGAAGGGTTTGGCAGAACGATCATAAAGTTTCGGTAGCAAGGTGCGAGGCGAGTGAAGCAGTGTGAATGAGTGGTGATTGGCTGCTAGAGTTGCCATGCCTGTGTCTCGGCGCTTGATGTGATGAAGGGGTGTTGCCTGCGAGCGAGGCGTTCTGATTGGACGGGGCGATGTGCCTGTCTGCCTGTATGTGTGCCTCTCATTGATGATTGCGTGGATAGGAAGGATTAGAGCGGTTTTGGTTCGTGCGATTTTATATTTTTTCCTTTCGCTCGGCGGTGTTGAAAGTTATTACCTCGTTTGGTCGGGTTTCAGTAATTTCAACTTTTTAGATGAAGGTAAAGATTTTCGTATTAGTCTTAGTATTTACTTAATTATTGTTATTTGATGCGTAATTCAGATGGATTTTGGCTCCAAACCATTTTTCTTAACTACTGGAAAGCATTATCATAATTGTGTGAGGTTTGGTTAATAACCCTTGCTAGTGTGGGGCGCGTCTCCTCCTGAATCCCCAAAGGATCATTAATGTAACCACAGGTAATTACGTCCCGGCCAGGCGGCGCTGCGGCCCTACAGATCCCCGCCGCCCACCATTTTGGTGTGCTACGGGGAGCTTTGAAAATATCATTAAAATTAAGTACACCAATAATCCTTTCCAATATATAAAGAGGAAAAATGGAAATTGGAGTCATGATTGTTGCATGATAACAAGACCTAGAGGTTAAAGTTTGTTATTTCATTTAATTTTTCATTGATTATTCATCTCTTTTGTCACGATCACACACAAAAACTTGAAATCCCTTTTCGCTCCCTCTCTGTAATCCTGATGTCATTGCTAAGTGTGACACACATCCTGTATTGTTCCGTCATGTCACTTAACCTGCCTTGTCTTCCCCCACTCAGTCCTCCATTTCCTGTTGCCACAAATTATTTTATTCAGTCTTTTTCCTGCAATTTCCTGGCACACATTACTGCAAAATATGACGTGTGCTTTTTCACCCAGTTATGAATTTTTTTCCCCCACTGCCTCCACACAGCTGCAGGATTTGTCACCATGTTTTCTTCATTTGCATTAATTTAGTCACATTGTTTAGATATCACATTATCCATTTACCTTTATTACTTGTGTTTTTTATTTTATCATCTTTTGTTCTTGACACTTTTCTTCTGTTTTCCTCTAGCGAAGTTTCACCGCGGGGTTTCGAGCATAGCCTCCGCTCCCTGTCCTCTCACCTCACCTCCCGCTCCCTTCCTCTCACGCCCCTCTCGCTAACTCGTCACAGCATAGTCAGCTTTAGCAATGACGGTCGTAACCACCAACTCCCCTCCACGATGATGTGGGGCCTTAATATATTTATTCATGCTTTCTTAGGTGTGTTTTTACGGACATCTGCCTGCTTGGGCGCCATCACATGTGTTGCTACTGGTGCTTTTGCTTATTTTCTATATTATTCCTGTGTATTAATCTCCCCCGCCCCGTCCTCCCTTTCCCCGCACCCTGCTGGGCCTGCCACCCCTACCCACCCCCGCGGCGGCGTGAGCAGGCTGCCTCTCGTGTGCAGGTGTTGCGTCCAAGGTAACAACAACAACAGCAACAACAATAACATCATCATCAACGGAGACACACTTCAGACAAAAGACAGACATGCCTTCTGTGCGTTGTGATCGTAATAACGTAATAATAACCAGGCAATCTAATCATCACCTAATCTAAAACAAATAATAACATAATACATATATACAACAACAACAAAAAACAGTGTTTCTCTTCCCATCGCGGAGGAGGAAGGGAAGGATAACAGCAGCAGTCTGGTCTAAACTAACTGTGTACAATAATGGTAGTAATAACAAAGTAGTTCCCTGTGTTGGTGTTTTTGAGTAACTAGACGAGTGTCGAGTCCAGACAAATTTTGGATTCTACCTTATCATTGACTTCGTCTTGATTCAAAAAGTTCCTTGGACTAACACGTGACGCGACGGTGTGTGTGTGTGTGTGTGTGCATGTGTGTGTGTGTGTGTACTGTCTGTGCGTGCGTGTGTGTATGCGCTCGCCGGCCGACGCAGGGGTGGCAGCCTCAGATCGGCGCCTTCCCTCCCTGGCCTCGCCCTCCTCGCCGCTGCGTCAGTCCCCAGCCGCCGGCCACTGTAAGTCATCCTCGCCTGCTCTCCGCCTCGCCCTCATCCCGGCCACTGCTTCTTGCCATGCTGATGCTGTCTCTTGCTCCTTACCAGACCTTGCTAATGAATGCTGCTCGTCTTCTGCACTTACTACCAACACTACTACTACTACTACTACTACTACTCATGGTAGCATCCGCATTATTGCTGCATTTATGGTTACTACTACTACTACTACTACTACTACTACTACTACTACTACTACTACTACTATTCATAATTATATTCATAATTATTACCATCAATATCATCATTACTACCATTACCACTACCAAAGCAACTACTGCTACTACCACCACCACCACCACCACTACTACTACTACTACTACTACTACTACTACTACTACTACTAATACTAATACTACCACCTGCATTATTGTCATCACTACCATTACTACCACCAAATGTAGTACTACTACTACTGCTGCTACTACTACTACTACTACTACTACTACTACTACTACTACTACTGCTACTACTACTACTACTACTACTACTACTACTACTACTACTACTACTACTACTACTACTACGTTACCCTTATAGTTCTTGATGTATATTACTTATCGAGCCTTGATATATAAGGATCTTGTTTTGGAAAGCATGAGAAAGACTATTATTCCTTTTTATGCAGGGAGTCTCTCTCTCTCTCTCTCTCTCTCTCTCTCTCTCTCTCTCTCTCTCTCTCTCTCTCTCTCTCTCTCTCTCTCTCTCTCTCTCTCTCTCTCTCTCTCTCTCTCTCTCTCTCATATTCTTTCCCCTTTCTTGCATAAATCAATACAATGTTTGATAATGCAATCCAGACACGTCCTTCCATCACCCCATCTATCTAGTAACCGTCCATCACTTGATCTCTTCCTCCTGTGCATCTTTCCCACATCAATATCGTATTTTCCTGCCTCAGTTTCCCCACCACGTAAGTTATATGACCTTTGATCCCTCCCAGCTCTCTTCCTACAGTCTCTACCATGTGTCTTTGGCCTTTACCTTTATCTCTGCATTGGTAAAGTTTGGATGACTGGTTATGAGAGATTTCCGTCCATCCACTTCATCTTGCTTGAGTCTACCCATTCTTCGAGGTCCAAGATTTGTTGTGAAAGAGTTTTGGTGTCGGAAGTTCATATTGACAATGTGCTGATGCGGTTATAATATTTTGCTTTTCTTTATTTTCAAGTCCAAATGATGGTTTTTGTTTCTTTTATTACTCGATTCCTGAGAGAAAACGTTGTAATATTGTTAATGTATCTTTAGGAGTGTTGTAGTCGTGTGTGTGTGTGTGTGTGTGTGTGTGTGTGTGTGTGTGTGTGTGTGTGTGTGTGTGTGTAATTCACCACGGTTGTCTGCTTTTCACCAAGCCAGTCTTCCCCATTACGGAGCGAGCTCAGAGCTCATAGGTCGATCTTCGGGTAGGACTGAGACCACATCACACACTCCTCACACCGGGAAAGCGAGGCCACAACCCCTCGAGTTACATCCCGTACCTATTTACTGCTAGATGAACAGGGGCTACACATTAAGAGGCTTGCCCATTTGCCTCGCTGCTTCCCGGAACTCGAACCTTGGCCTCTCGTTTGTGATTCGAGCGTGCTAACCACTGCACTACGCGGTGTGTGTGTGTGTGTGTGTGTGTGTGTGTGTGTGATACCGGTGAGCATCCTGAAGACAGTCATCATTTTCTTCTTGAAGTTTTGTTTCGAAACTTCAACAGTAAATTGCAAATCCCATGCTTGAATACGCCGTAAAATGCTAGGCAGTGCTCTTACTTCTCTTCAGTCTGCACAATACGAGGGAAAGACACCCTTGTCGCACCCTTTTTCATCACCATGACTTTTTTTTAAGGCTACAGATGATTAGCTAGGATTTCAAGAATGTTTCTCTTTCTATTGATTTAGAGATTTTATAATTTGTCATTAGAGCCATAAGAAAACCAGTAAAATCCCATATATCTTCAAGTAGAGCCGTCTAAAAGTAATGGAAGTGCTGCGCAGAAGTGTTTCATAATATGGTCCAGTGTTGTGGGGACGCTTATACATTATTCATTGTGTCTTGACTTCAAAACCGAGATTGCTTGATGTAATCGTGTTACTGCAGCGGGTGGCACTGTCTTGGATGTATGCGTCTCGCCTCACCTCCGTCTGTTTTTAGTTAATAGGAAAGTAAATCTCATTTTGTCCCTTAGTTTCCACCACCGCCCCCAGACAGGAAACAGAAGCTCTCGATTCCCTTATTCGGGAGCCTTTGAGTGCCTCCCACATGCTAGTGTTGCTCCCTGCGCTGCTAAACTTTTCCTGTCCTCTCTCGCAGCTTTCCGGCCTCCCGTAAATTTCTTAAGTAATTCCTTTTCCCCCTCCCGTCCTCTGCGACCTCCGCGGGTCCCGAGGGTACGAGGCTGGCCGGCGAGTGTGGGCGTGTGGAGCTGGAATGTTGGAGGCAAAGAAGCAGAAAATAGGGATTTGGGATGTGTGGAGAAGACGACTTGGTGGGTTATGAGAAATTATAGAAACTATGCGATGATGTGTTGGGAATTGATTCAAACGTGTTGACAGTAATTGATGTTGGTGATTATTAAAAGAAATAATAATAATAGACTAAATATCATGAAGGATTGCTTGTTTAGCTTGTTTAGCGTTATTATTTAATAGATTTTTCTTTCATTTAGGAGGAGGAGCATATTGGAACTTGAGTCTCGGCGATTGTTGTTGTTGTTGTTGTTGTTGATGTGTTGATGTGGCAGGACTAAGCTGTTACCTTTCCGTGTTGAGGAACGAGTGGGGAAGGGAGGAGAGGAAGGAGAGAGAACCATTTACAGTTTTTATAGGATTCTTATATGACTCTTCTTTGTACCTATATATTAAACAAACTGAGGATTGAAGTGTGGTAGGTAGTAGCTGTAGCGGCAGTTGTGGCTGTGATGGTGGTAGTGTTAGTTGTGGTTGTGCGGTAGTGGTGGCAGTAGGAATGGCAGAAGTGGCAGTTACCGGGATAGTTGTGGTTATATAGTATTCGGAATAGTGGTGATATAGTGGTTGTAGTAATGATAGTGATACCACGGTGATGGCAATGGTATTGCTACTTCTGTTATTTTTACCACCACACTTGGTGCAAGGAAAGTGTTTCGTGAAGTTAGTAAACCTGCATGGGATGACTCGCCAGCACACAGCCAACACACAGGCAACACACACAGTCCCCGGTGTGAAGGACGAAGAAATGCACTAAGGCTTCGTTCGGGGTGGTGAGTGCGGCCTACCTGTGCTTGTCCTCTTTCCTCCCAGTCCACACCTCTTCCACAGTTTGTCGGAGGGAGTTTCAAACTTTTCAATTTTTCAATCTCTGGTGGTGCCCCGCGGCCGACCCTCCAGCACGCCATCCTGCGGGAAAAGACTCGAGAATTCTTTGAAGGGATCTTGCGGGATTCTTCGCCCAACGTATATTGTGCGAGAGTTTTCTCCCTCGTGTGTGCATCTTCGTTTTTTGCGGTCACGTTTTTCCTGTGTTCATTGTCGATTGTTTCTTGAGATTTCCTTTGTAAACCGATTTGTTCGTTTGTTTGTTTGTTTTATTTCAATGAAGAGCGTGAATTCTACTTGGAAATTTTCGGTTGTAGAGGTAGTAGTAGTAGTAGTGGTCGTAGTTGCGGTAATAATGGTGGTGACGAGAGAGAGAGAGAGAGAGAGAGAGAGAGAGAGAGAGAGAGAGAGAGAGAGAGAGAGAGAGCGGTTAAAAGGTTAATGAATGCAGGGGGTTTTTCCAATCACAAATGCATGAATAATTACGGGACTAAAATGGCTTTTCATTCTAGTGTCGATTTTTTCCATGACGTTTACTAGCTTTCTTATTTTTCTGTTGCATAGGCTGGGTTTAAGAAATGAAAATTTGATGCCTCATTGTGTGTTATAGAAACCTTACTGAAGACTTTTCATTATTCATTTATTTACTTTATCTTATTCTATTTTTTTTTTTTTTTTACAATTGCACTGACGACTTGACTTTAGGTTTGTAAATTGCTCCAAAACTACCTTTACTCCTTTCTCTAAATGCGATAGATACACCTCACTCTCTTGGTCTCGAAGCGCGGCAAGAAAAATATTTACTTTTGCCTGAAGGCGGAGTAAGTATTCATATTCTACGTAGTCTTGTTTTTTATGTGTTTCGCTTTTCTATCCAATCCTGGCTCGCTGCGCCATAAACCGATGCGTGTGTTCGATCGCCTGTACATTTCCACGCCTCACAGTCTGTTAACTCGATGTCATGGTAGGATTCCTGCGTGGAGGCTCGCGTGGAAACAACTCGGGAAAGAAGGGGCGAGGTCGGGGAGAGTGTGTGTCATTGCAGCGTCCCAGAGTGTGCCTCCCCAACCCAAACACACTCGGGACCCAAACTCTGCCCTCCTATTGTGGTGATGATTACGTAGAAACCCAACCATTTGCCATCATCACTAATAGAAAAAAAATTATAACAGTAATTGCATAGATAAATAAAAACTGTTAGTATTTGAATAGTAGTGGTAGTGATAGTAGTGTTGGTACCTAGTAGTGTAGTAGATGGTATTATGTAGTAGTAGGAGTAGTGGTGATACAAATAGTAGTAGTAGTAGTAGTAGTAGTAGTAGTAGTAGTAGTTGCAGTTGTAGTAGCAATAGTAGTAGTAGTAGTAGTAGTAGTAGTAGTAATAGTAGCTGTTGTATTAGTAGTAGTAGTAGTAGTAATAGTAGCTGTTGTATTATTATTATTATTAGTAGTAGTAGTAGGTAACAGCAGCAGAAACAACAATAACAGAGATATTATGAATTACAATAAGTACAAAGGTCATACCATTATATACTCATTCGGTTTACCTTCATCATGTTTTGTGCTTTATGGGCGACATAATGACCTTGTATATCAGCACGTGAGCGAGAACGCCATCATTGCTGCTTCGTCCTGTGTAATGTATCACCGCTCGTGTTTACCGGTTGCAGCGAAATACATAAAATATCAAAACAGACGTAATATTTAAAGGATAATATTGCTTCATTCAACAGTATTCAATTATTCATCGTTCTTGTGGTGTTCAAATTAATCTATCCATCTATCCACCTATCCGTCTATCCACCCATCGTCCCTTCATAAAACTTCGATGTTAGGGAGAAAACTCGAAATCAGTGAAGTTTCTCCACATTTAGTGTCGCGTCTTCTTTTCGTTATTTGTTTGGGGTACTTTATTCGTGATGGCGTTCGTTCCTGTATTGAACCTTGCGTGTTGTGGATCTTATAGTCGTCTGCCTTCAGTGTGTCGCAGTGATCTCTCCGTTGGGTGTGGCGATGAAGGGAAGAGCGGCTACAGGGGAGAGGGACGAGTGTGTTAATAAATGTTGTACGGCAAAAGATGAAGATATTGATGTCATGATGTGGTGGTGATAGTGATGTAGTGCTTCTTTAGCTCTATGTAATTTCTAAATATGAAAATTATATTTCATGTGTGTGTGTGTGTGTGTGTGTGTGTGTGTGTGTGTGTGTGTGTGTGTGTTAGCTCATATGTAAGTATAGCGCATTGTTTCACCTTCTGAGTACAAAGTGAGTATCGATCTCATGTTGGATAGGGATCAAATAATCCAGTACTGTATTCATCCTGGAGGCGGCGCAGTATACGCGGTTTACATTACGTAGTGCGAAATGTTGCCTGTCACGAAAGTTGTAATGATCTTGTGTGTTGCAATACTCGGGGTGCACATGGGAGGCACTCACTCAGGGACTTTGATATGCATATTCTCTTATTTAATGAAGGGTAGTTGTCAGTCACGGCTTCTGTATTTCTCAAGAACTGCACGCCTTGCCGCGTAACCTATATAATAGTTTCTCTCTTTCCTCACTACCTCTTCCTCACACTTCTACAGGGCACCCAGCTCCGCCAGTAATAGAAGGTGTAACACGATGGATTGTTAGTGAAGCTGAATGAGTCGTGTATATGTGGAAGCACTGACCGTGTCCCTAAACACCAAGATACTCCTGGTGATGAGGAGAATCATTATATACAGCTTTTCAAGCCTCGGAACAAAATACGGACTCGTAAAAATTATTATGCCGTTTAGTTTTGTGCTTTTGGTACTCTGCAGTATATCATTAATTTAGTTATAGACCAAACAATATCGCGTTATGCAGCGCCGGAGGAATTTTAATGAAGGTTGATTAATTTCGACGGGTAGAAAAGCACTAAGGCTGAAATAAAATCTTATTATATGTTGCATTCTTTATTGAATCACTTTGTCCACAAAGGTGTTTCCTAAGAAGCGATGTGTATTGCGTGGTAATGACGTCCAGGAAAGTGGTGCCATATCTTCCAGGAAAACGGCCATCGATCTGAAAGGAAATATGTTGGAGCCGAGCGGCTTTACATCATCCCTAAGCCTGACCAATGTGGCAACACCTCAGGGAGCGCCGTGTTCCTGGCCATCCTGGCTTGTGGAATGCCTCAAGAGTCGCGACCAATGCTGTCGACACACGGTACACGCGCTATAACAAAACGTATTAGCCTCTCATAACATGTAGGCGAGTCACACTGGCGTGCCGGGTGCAGGCGGGGCTGTCGGAGCGGACGTACCCTTTAAAGGAAATTGCTTCTAATGGGAAATGTTTGAATGTATGAATTACGGGATGTGAGGTGACGCCCTGCGCGGCTGGGATTTAGA
>NC_059295.1:41120281-41125281 GCF_017591435.1 Portunus trituberculatus
GGATTCGGAACACTGCAGGAAGCTTGCGAAGAGTACGTCTCGACATACCAACCGCTGCTTAGAAATACGTATAAACGGTATTGCTGGTGCTGGTTATGAGTCATGAATATCTTCGAAACAAACGGAGTTGCCCACACCTTTCAGACAAGAGTAAATAACATAATATCCTGGCGAATGGCGACACGTGAAATGTGTGAGCAGCAGCAGTAACCGCAGTTTTTTAATAAAAAACCGTATTCCAACACTGTTGTGATAATTAATGATCTATTGCTGTAATACTGAAAAAGGCCAGTGATTCATTCCAACACTACCTCAGGACATGAGATGGCGTCATTTATCTACCAATGTCTTAGCCATACAACTTTGCGTATTCTATTATTCGTGGCACATTCCTGCGTGCAACCAGTGTAAGGGTGGTAAGCAGCATTTGAACATGTGGGATTTGTTTCATTGATTGAGCATCGCTAGAATTTAACCTTAAATATTCAAATATTCATTACCTATGTATTTTTGAAGAATTTTAAAGAAGATTTAGGCGATGGAAGCAATTTGTGAAATACAGAAGGCGAAGCCGAACTGGTGTCTCAAACATGAGTATGGATTATTCAAAGGACTTACAGTCATCTAGGTATTATGATCCCGAGGTTAGGTTGGTGAAGTGACGGCGCTGGTCGTACTGTATTGTTGTATGATGGTGTTAAATCATTATTGTTATCTATGTAGTAATTAAGTAGGCTATATTGGTAGACGGCTATACGTCGCTCTTTCTATTGCCATATTCTTGATTTGCATCTTAGGGTTTAATTATTGAGCGCGAATTCGGTTACTTGTAAAACCTGGCTTTTTTTTTTCTAAACTGGTAAATTACCAGTCTGCTACCTTTAAAAACCTAAAACTCACGTCTGATAGTTACCTTTATACAGGTAATTAACAAATACATTAGTAATATTACTACTAACCGCATAATCTTCAAAAGCTAAATGAATATTCTCACGTACACCACACACAATCTAAGTACGTGCGTGGTGTTCATTGCTGGTGCCCAAGGCGCATGAACATCTATGCTTGTCATCCACAAGGCGCATGAACATCTATGCTTGTCATTGCTGTTGATTAGCGCCTTTCAGCGTCAGCTCAGGTCTTGTGAAGGTACATGCTCTGTGTCTTGCTAACTTGTATTGACAGGTATTACATAATTATGCAATTAATTAACAAGTTCATTAAAGAACATCCATAAAGGGTACAATTTAAACTCCGAGGCATTCATCATGACAAGCACATATGTTTATAAATCATTAAAATTAAATATACGTAATTCCAACCAATTTGTTTTTTATTTGTCTTGCAGAGTTTCCCTAGTAGACTAGTATATTTAGAAATGTTTGTTATGTTTTGTTATAAGAATAATTGTTAAAATCATTGGGCGCCATTGTTATTCTGAATTGTTTCGAATCTCGGGTGTCCGAGAAAGTGTTTGTTCGATCGTGATTCGGGAACATGACTGGAAGTGCGCGTAGTGATTGTTTCTTTACTGTCAATGAGAAATTGGATGAAATTATCTGGCGATCAAATGGGTTTCTTTAGAGAAGGCTAACTGTCTGTTATGATGCAGTTCTCAATCTCTCTATCGTCATGGATGTTCTTTCACTTATTTTGGAGAAATAGAAACATTAAAAAGAAAGAAAGAAAGCTACGCAACATTGAACATCTTACCAAACCACTCCTGTATTATTCTATGAATATTAAATGTCCCAAGTGTCAGTCGGTGGATAATTATCGTGAAGAACTATGTGTATGGCGTTGCATGAAACCTGATCTGGGTTGGACACACAAAGCGACAGTACTACACTTACGTGTAAGCCCATTCAAAGGTTAGGTTAGGTTAGGTTAGCATGCTGGAGAGGGATTCCAGGTTTGGTTGATATCCTTGTGGAGGCCCCGCGGGATCGCAGTCTCCCTGTTAGGCTACGTCATATTAATATCCCTAAGGAGGGGTTGCGCCACTAGGCTACCTAAGATTTCTAGATATGGGAGTAGAAATTTGCAGGTAAGTTTTGATTGGGTCAATGTCTATATATGATATACGTATATATTAGGGACTTTTCTCTAATATTCTACGGGAAAATTCCTAGCCGTGTTAATGATTTCTATGCTATACTTATTACCAAATTCCGCCACTTCGCCTTCCCCAACCGAAAAATCCGCATTCCCTCGTCTCCAACCTTGTATGGAGAAGGGGAATTATGATGCGATTCTAGAATTTTGCCAAACAGTCGTAGGAAGCATCCAGGATAGACATGAAGCAGTTATTTTATTATACATTTTTTTTTTTCTTCTTTACCTCCATCTCAACCTCATTATTATTCCCAATACTACTTAGTATTCTGGTTTGCAGATACTTTTCATTTCATTTATTTTGTTTTACTAATCTACCCGTTATATTGTATTACTTTATGGGATGCACATTTTCTGTTCAGGTATGTCAAAGTGTACCTGCTCCCTGATAAATCCAAGAGTGGCAAGAGGAAGACAAAGGTAAGAAGCACACACTGAATCCTGTCTTTGAGGATGTCTTGAAGGTGAGGCTTGTCTTCATTGTTACCTTACACATTAAGACTTGTTTTACCACTTATCTATTTTGCTTTTCCTCAGTCTTTCTCACATGGATTTGTGATGCCTTGGTGATTTGGAATTGCTAGAGCAGGTAGACAATTCTAAAGTATGAATGTAGGTTTACAGGGTTTTTTTTTTTTTATGAAGGACCAGATATATATGTACAAATATTTAGAAAGAATAAAGGAAGTTAGTTACATTAAGAAATTAGTGTACATTTGTAGGTAGCTAAAATTTAATCCAGATAAAATTCTAAAGTTTTTTTTTTTAGTAAGAGAGGAAATTTAGCTGAGGGCAACAAAAATAAAAAAAAGCCCACTTACAAACAGGTCTCTGAGTAGATGCAAGAGTTAGCTAAAAAAAAAATGGGATAAATACCCTGAAACCCCTCTCTTAAATTAGTTCAAGTCATAGGATGATGGAAATACTGAGACAAATAAAAAGTTCCAGAGTTTACCAGAAAAAGGGATGAATGAAAGTTGTGGTTAACTCTTGCATTAAGAGAGGTGGACAGAATAGGGGTGATAGAAGGAAGAAAGTCTTGTGCAGCAAGGCCATGGGAAGAGGGAAGGCATATAAGTAGATGTGAAGAGCTGTTGGCATGGAAATGGGATTAGAAGACAGCAAGAGATACAACATATAATTAACTGGTGTGAAAGAGGCTGAAGATGGTCAGTCAGACGATAAGACAAAAAACTTTTGATTCCACCTTATCTAATAAAAGAAAAGTATGAGTGGAACTTCCCCCATACATGCAAAAAGTACATGGGCAGATAATGCCCTTGCACAGAGTTATCAGTTGGGAAGGTGAGAAAAACTGGCAAAGATGACTCATAACACCTAATGTCGTAGAACTTATTTTAGCTAGAGAAGAGATGTGGTTTCCAGTTTAGATTATAAGTAATTAAAGTAAAAGACAGACTGAGGATATTCAGTATAGAAGAGTGACAGTTTAGTGTCATTGAAGAAGAGGGGATCATTGTCTGGAAGGTTGTGTTAAGTTGATAGATGGATAAATTAAGTTTTCATGCACTACTAAGTTATCTCTGCCCCAATCAGAAATTTTAGAGAGATCAGAAGTCGGGCATCCCTGTATGATCTCTTGACGTCCTGAAGGGTTGGTCATCTCTGAAAGGTCATAGGTGGATGTAGTGCAACATTACAAATGCCTTTGTGTAGAGCTTAAGATGGATTCTGAAATTTTGTATGAGTGTTGGCTACTCTTCTTTTGCAATGGATGCTGGTCTGATGCCACATATGACTGGAATACAATGAATGACTGGAGTACAGAGAGAGAGAGAGAGAGAGAGAGAGAGAGAGAGTAAATTTAGCTTCTGTGTTTCAGTTTAGCACAACCATGAGCGAGTTGGAAAGCCGCACACTATGGGTCTCTGTGTGGCACAGTGACATGTTTGGGCGCAATGACTTCCTTGGTGAGGTAGTCATCAGCCTGGCAGACACTGTGTTTGATGACGTCTCCCCTAAGTGGTATCCTTTGCAGGACAGGGTGAGTGGATCTTACAGTAGCATTTTTATCATATTAATCTTCTCATGTACTTACATTAAAGAGGTATGTTAGTCAGTTAAAAAAAGATAGGATGAAGTGAAGTTGCAAATTGTTTGTGGTTAATATATTTTCTGGCAAATATTTTGGTGAATATACTTTGTCTGATAGTTTGGTGATTATACATTATGTAATTTGAGTTTGTAGTTATATGTGAACAACAGACCTTAAGATTTATTCTTCACTACATTATTACCTGGATTTTTGCTGTTCTATTTGTCTCAAAGGCAATAATTCTAGCATACCTTGTGCTGTAGAGAGTTGAAAAAAGATAAATCATGTCTACTAATAAGAGAAGCTTTCAAGTTTCTCAATCATTTACATATCTATTTTATTGATTACATATAACTATAAAAGACATTTTATCTTAAGCTATATAATGATAAGTAATGTTTAATAAATTTGTTAACTATTGCAGATAGAACCCTTGGAGGAACTGAGTTACAGCCCCCGGGGTGATCTCATCCTGGCCCTCAAGTTTGTGCCGCCTGATGCAGTGAGCAGCAAGAAAGCCCGCCGCTCCCGAGGTGCCCTACATGTGCTGGTCAAAGAGGCAAAGAGTCTGGCAGCAGTGAGGGCTCATGGCACTGCTGATCCCATCTGCAAGGGGTAAGCTCATAAAATGGATTTTGAAGCCATGTGACTAATAATTATCAGTATTAACTAGATATCCCAAAATCTATCATACTATGCTAGAGTACTTTGGGAAACTGCACTACTGCAAAGCTAAATTTTAACAGTAGAATGGGTTGTGTTTATTATGCATGAATTTGGATCACATATTATTGCTTGCAGAGAATACAGAGGTAGTTACCTTTGAGTG
>NC_059295.1:41132781-41175281 GCF_017591435.1 Portunus trituberculatus
GAGTGAATATTTGTGATGATTTGATTTGAGGAAGACATCTTGTTGGATAGCTGTTTGTTTACCTTCACTTCCTGCCAATCAACCAATATTTCCAGTTGCTATACCTGAATGTGTCCCGTCTAGGAGCCTCTGTCAATACTTCTAGCGACTTGCAATTTCAGTCACACAGTGACATGTGTGAATTTGCCTTAAGTACCAAGTACAATGGCCTTTCATGAACAAAAGACTCACAAATAAATTGGACCGAAGAAAGACTGAATTACAGGAAAACTGTGATGAGGGATGGGTGCAGCCAATCAAGAAACTTGTTACAATAAATTCCTTGATGAACTTACAAATATCTCAATTTTACATTGCAGGCAATCATGGAGGACGGCCAGTGGAATGGATGGAGGCAGCTGGGATGGAGGTGAAGCTATGGGAGCAGATGCTGGACCGGCCCAATCTGTGGGTGGAGGGCTCCATTATGCTTCGAACTACAATGGACAAGCCAATCTATTCCTCCTCCATGACAGAATAGGTTGAGCAAAACATGTAAAGCTTGAAGTATCTCAAACAGTCACTATATGTATTTACATTCCAGGATAGGACACTTTAAAAAAATTGTTACGTATTCAAGGACTGTTCAAAATAATGGTAAATTACTATAGAGTATTTAATTTAAATACTGTTATATTGATATATTTTTATAAATTATTGGAAGATGAAATATACAGCTGCCAGTATCCATATTATGGAAATTATGAATATTAGCCATTGCAACCAACAGTAACACATTACAGACTAAGTATTCTTAAAATCATAGTATATGATGTTCCTAATTTTGTAAAAGTTTAAGGAAATAATTTTCTTAAGTAAGACATTCCAATCACACTTCATAGTATAATTACTTTCTCAAAAAAGTTTTCTGCAAGTGTAGCCAGTTAAGAGCTGATGAGGTGTTGATTGATGTGGCTTGTACCAAAGACTGTTCTGACAACCATCACGGCGGCCCAGAGTGTGAGGGGGTAGTGAGCTAACTGGGAAAAAAATATATATATATGAAGGTGCATCATGAGAAGTACATGTGTAAGTCATGACTAGTACATGTGGGTACTGGAGGGAGATGGCAAGCACTGTGCTGCTCAGGTTTCCAATTGTTGTAATTCCAGAGAGGTTACAAAACACTGAAATGCAGATGTTGAGTGAAAGAATAATGATTGAAGACTGCAGCTTCAGGTTTGTTGTTTATATTATATACTTCTGTAAAAAACTAATATTTTGAACAGAATATAGTGTATGAACATCAATTGTTTTTTAAGCTCAAAATATTTGACCAGAAGGACCATCAAAATACATGTGATCATCATTGTTACGTGATTGTAACTAGCAAACTTTTAATTCATCTGTTCAATTCTTGAGAGATAGCCCCCTGAGGATTCACATTAGTCATATGTAGCCTTAGATATAACATGTATTTTTGTATCAGAAATGGAGATGATTTTGGGCAGGTGTTACCAGTCTCCTGCCACCCAGTGTTAGCAGCTATGATGGTAGTTTCCTTCAACAACACTTATGTTACCATTATCAATCACCGAGGTCACTGGTATTGATATACCTGCATGTCCTATATTTGATATCTAAAAAGGAAAAAAAGAAAAGTTGCCAGTAACCAAGTTGAGGCTACAAATTACTCACAAGATGTGTTGTTACCTTAAAGCTGCACTGGGCACAAATACACTCACATGAAATATAGAATTGTTGTACATTGCAATTTTTCTGAAATGAATCATTTCTTGTATAGTGTGCCAATGAGGAATGTATGCTGGAGGATTTACAATTTATGTCACTGTACCTATTATTCATGTTTGTATATGAAGAGTGTATAAAGAGCGGCAGAAGTATTTAAGAGGAGGAGGAGTATGTTAATCATTTAATTCTCCAACCCTTTTATTCTGCTTCTGAAATACTTTTCTCAGTGTGCCAAGGGGAACACCTACCCATTTGAGACATCCATCCCATCTAGACAATACCAAGCTTTTCCTTAACAGTATGATGAATCTGTCATTAAAATGAACACTAAAGGGGTACACTTGATGTGTGCTAAAGTAGATTGATAGCATTATGCAAGCAATTAATGCCTTATCAGTCGCTGTTGAGGCCAAGCCCCACCATTGCTCTGTGCTGTGAGTGTGCCCTCCTACTGTCACCAACACCACCTCAGCTGAAGGACTAATGCCTACACTGCTTCATCACAATTGGTTCCAGTCCCATTCCTTGTTCTGTTATATTCTCACATGTAACTTAAAATAGAGCTTTATCATGTTTAATAAAACTAAATGAGCTATGCATTTTTTCTTTTACCATGTGAGATATGGAACAGATAATGAACAGCAGATGAATAATTTAATAGGTAAAAATTCACAAACAGGAATTCACAGCAAGAAGAATATTGTAAATAGTAGAACAAGGAAAATATTAAGTATATGGTACAGTATATAGATTAAGAATGTTGACTCAATAATGTGCATGCATGGCTGGTTGGTGAGGGACCTGTGCATGGAAAAAAAAAGTGAATGAATCTCAAAGGAATCTGTAAGCTAAGAACAGCAGCTATGCATGGGAGAAAGCGGCTGAATATCTAAGGAATCTAATGGAAAAAAACATTAAGTACTACTAAGTAAATAGGAAGGACTTGCCATATGAAATAATTACAACAACAATGACTTGGATGGAAGACAATGATAAATGATTCACACAGTTGATTCAGACTGTGAAAGTAATGAAAATGGCTATAACAGACAGATACATTGTGAAAATGGAGACAAATGAAAAGTGGTTGACAGGGTATTTACTAAAAATCATACAGCCACATGCCATTATTTATTTTTTTCTCTTTTTTTCTTTAATCACCTAAATCCCGAGCCCTAACTGACCTATTTCAATTACAGGAATCAATTGAAAATGATCTAACACTAAATTTAAAAGGCTTATTTTGGCCTCTAAAGAAGATTGTGCACCTTTTGGCCAGGCGGCCAACCTTCATCTTGAATTTTCCTTTTTTTAATGTAGGAAATTAACTGGTCAAGGGCAACAAAAAATGCAATTAGAAAATAAAAACCCATTGAAGTGTCAGCTCCTAAACAGGTCTAGTTCCATGTGTCCTGTGTTGGGGCTTCCAGCTCCTGGTGTTCATGTGGAGGCCATGCCTCAACAGGAGCATCAATGAGTGGAGAAACTATAACATTGATGGCACGGCAAGAAGAATGCAGCAGCAGAGTACCCAAACTGAAAACCTGATGAAAAGGAAAAGGCACAGATGAAGAAGAGTGGTGGAAGTGGCCAGAGTGGAGGAACAACCAAGGAAGATGACTTTCAATAAAGCCCGAGTTCATGTCGCGGGAAACAGTATGGTGAAGAAAACCCAAGATTTTGAGGAGGGAGGTGGAATGCACCTTGCATGATGATGAAGGATCCAAGCAATCTGACAGTGGGGCAAGAGACACACTAGTGGAACACTGGAGTGCAATATATAAAAAGAATGAAAACAACATACAAGAAGTTTGGACTCAGGAAAGCAGATATATATAAAAACAAACTCAACGAGACTAGTACAGGTATGTACCATCCAAGAAGCTACAGGAAACCCATACATACACCTTTCCAAAAAGAGCAAAGGGAACATGTTGACACATACTTTTTTTTTTATGTAAGAGGGGAAACCAACCAAGGGAAACAAAAAAATTTAATAAAAAAGGCCAACTCAGGTGAAAAGGAAAGGGGACTCTTGGCTAGTATAGGAGTCATAGTTTTTTCTTCCCAATTCTAGATTTTTAGTGAAGAATGCATGTGTAGCTAGGTGCATGTAGTTTTGTGTGAAGGAAGAGTTGTATTTAGAGGACAGGCTGTGACTGACCCCTTGTGTTGTGAGACACAAAGGGAAATGTTCAGTGAGGTCATAACTGACTTTAATAATAAGTTCATAGCACCCCCTGAACCATTGGTATTATACCTCACTGGGAGTAATTATCATTTCGGCAGGTGTTTCCTACCTGCCATAGTTCAGAAGGGAAGATCACCACCCAGGCTGCCATCATACCACTTCTCATACATCGAGACCTCCTTTTCCTTGTATCATTCCAGAGTACTCTTTTGTTCTGACTCATTCTTCCATATATATATTCAGTCCCACCCACTTCATCTCACTCTTCCATTTCCTTACATCCCATTCAGTTCCCAGCCTGCTTCCTCTTGTCATCCATTTAAGCTCATTCTGATTCCCCAAGCAACTTGTAATCCACTCCTCTCTGTCATTCTCATGCACTTCTTCCTCCATTCGCTTCCATTTTCATTCCACAGATACACCTTTCTCACTATTTCATCATCATCCATTCTCTCCGACCTAATCTTGTACCTAGTGTTGCTTTTATTAGTCTTTCCTTAAAGGTAGTCCATTCCATTCCACCTCTCAATTTCAACTGCTGTGTACCTCAGTGCCATTCTAGCTACTCTATTCTGTCTCACTTCTATCTTGTCAATTTCACTTTCATTCTATGCCCTCACATCCATACCATACATTATAGTAGGCACAGCCACACTCTTCCACACTTTTCTCAGCACATATTTACTTGCTCTCATTCTAACTGCACTCACCAATTGCCCTGCTCACTGGTTCACTAAGCTTATTTTTTCATTCTTTGCATTTTCACACCCATTCAGACTCACCCACATCCCCTAGTACTTACATTTTTGTCCCCATTTCAACTCCCCTCCAGTTCTCCTTACCACATTACTTTCATCCTCTGACCTATACAATATCTTTACCTTACTTTTTCACTACTAAACTAAACTCCAAAGTCTTTTTCTATGCTCATCTACAATATCTACCAAACTTTACAACTCATCTGCCTGTCAGTTTTCTCCCATAACAGTCATATATACTACCACCATCACCACTACCTTCTCTGTTCTGCCATACTCATTCCTACATTCTACTCTCACCACCTTCACATCTTCACTGCTTTCACACTTTCCCACATCAATCCCCTCTACTTTTAGTCCTCTTCCTTGCTTGTAGAATAAGGCTGTGCCAAGGACCCAGTCCCTCCTGTGTTCTATGCCCCCTTTCCATCATGGCATACTCACATCCCTCCATTTGCACATCATCTCTCAAGTGAGTCTCAGTGAGTCTGACTACGTTGCATTTCCACTCACTGAGCTCCTTGCATACATCCCCAAACTTCACATGCCATCCTCTCACATTCATACGACCAATCTTCACACATTGACTTACCTGGTTGATTTCCTCTCTTTGTGTCTGCAGGTATCTGTTGGTCCTCCTCGTCAGGCTGCCTCCACACAGCACACCTGCCTCACCCTCATCCAATTACCATCTCAGGTTCTGATTTTCATCATAGTTGAAGTGCATGCCATCTCTTTTGTAGAGCCTGTCTTGGTCCAGGATCCTATCCACATTCAGGAAGCTCACATTGCCCTTCTCAGCCAGTCATTCCATCTTCATCTCCAGGAGATCCTTGCAGTTCATCCGGTTTGTCTCTCTTCTCATTCTCATACTGTGCTCCTTCTCATGGGCACTGCAGGACCCCCACCACAGCAACAGTCATCTTGCCTTCAGCTGCTTTGACCACTTCTACCATTTCCTTCACTGTTTCCTTGGTGCCATTTGCCTCCAAGTTGTTATCTCCTCCTTGAATCACCAGCAAGCTCCTGTCTTCCACTTCCTTCACCTCTTCCAGTACCTTCTTAATATCCCGAATCATTGCACCTTGCATGTTGGTGCATTCCACCTCCATCTGCAAAATCTTGGGTTTTCTTCACCATACTGTCTCCTGTGACATGAACTCGGGCTTTAGTGAATATGAGGCGTTGCGTGACATAGGGCGATAAGCGCCAAAAATTAAAAAACGGAGAAAAACGCAGTCAAATTTTTGTGACATTTGGAATGCGATAGCTCAGCAACGGATCAAGCTACAGAGTTGGGGTTGGTCTTAAAAGAAAGCTTAGAATGTCTACTTTATGTCTGTCATAAAATTAAACACATCATCTTGCCATAATATGAAGGGATTAACAGTGAATTTATTTTTTAGCTGTTTTTTCAGTGTTAAATCGGCAAAAAATGTGGTCATCGGTTTATATCTCAAAACTAAGATAAGTTATTGAAAAAATATTATACCATGCATAAAGTAAACATCCTAGGCTTTTATTTAAGACCAATCTCAGCTCTCTAGCTTGATCCGTTTTTTAGCTATCGCATTCCAAATGTCGCAAAACTTTGATCGCGTTTTTCTCCTCTTGTTTTATTCAATCAATATCCTACTATAGTGCTTGATACATGACTCCAAAACCACACAATCATAATCACATCCTAGCAAAATACAAAATAACAATAAAACACAATAAGAAAAATCTTCAAAATTGCAAAAGAGAGATTAAGAGGAGAAAAAGTAGAGTAGAAGACATGAAAAAAAGAAAAGAAATACGCCAAAAGGATTCATGTATTTTCTAATGTTATCTAAGCCCAACTTATCATAGCAACCATCCTTGCATGCAGGCCCTACCTCACGCTTTTTTACAACTTTCCCTGTATCTCGGCTCACGTATTCCTGGCCAGTGTTCCGTTTGGTTTTCGCCACAATTCTCTTCCACTCACTAGGGCTGGGGCCTGTTTTACGTCATAATAAGCCCCCTTCGGCACTCCCCTCACCACTGTTAGAAGCCATCACATGGTATCTGCTGACCAATGTTATAAAAAAACAAAAAAAGTTAATAAACACAGGGCTTGTGGAGACAATAGCGTAGACTGGCTCGGCTGGTGGCGGGCCGCGGGCAGCTGGGGATGCACGGCAGGCAGTGATTGGCTGAGGCAGAGCTATGCGGTACGCTACGCAGCAAGGGATTGGTCACTCGGCTTGTCGCTTATCTCCCCTCGTGAAGGCTGGGTTAATGCATGGCGGACGGAGCTACAGTACGGAGAAAAGTTAATGTTACGGTATGGGATTTTCGACCATGAAGGCGCCTACTCCTAAGTTTAGTACCGCTGGAAAGCTGAGACTCTGGCGAAGACAGTGCTATACATAACTCAATTTCGTCTATGGTGGCGCTTAACTCCCTCCGTCACGCAACGCCTCATATCATCTTCCTTGGTTGTTCCTCCACTCTGGCCACTTCCACCACTTGCTGCTGGTCCTCACTCCTCTTTATCTGTGTCTCTGCCTCCTTCATTGGGTTTTCAGTCTGGGTACTCTGCTGCTGCATTCTTCTTGCCCTGCCATCAGCATCCTAGTTTCTCCACTCATTCATGCTCCTGTTGAGGCATGACCTCCACATGAACACCAGAAGCTGGAAGCCCAGGACCTTCATGTTAGTGTCTTTCATTCCAACACAGGACACAAGGAACTAGATCATGCATCTCTCACATGCCAACACCTGCCTGTTGGCTACATTCTCAAAAAAAGACCCACATGCACTCATCACCATCTTCACATATGTTGCAGCATATAAAAAAAAAAAACAGAGGGTCAGAAAAACTTCAGGCAGGGTAAGACCTCTGTTCACTTCTTCGTGGCTTGAGCTTTTCTTGGCATGTAAACATAACATCACATCCCATGGCATTATTCTTAGTTTCTAATAAGGAAGTGTGAGTAGGAAGATGAATACATAAATTATTACTTTCAAATCTATTTCATATATATTTTAATGAAAAAAGTACTAATATTTACAAATAACCTTAAACAAGAGACTGTAACAATATACTACATACATCTTCATACTGGTTTTTGTAACTGACATTGTGGTGACACTCTTTGACGATAGAACCAACATACAATTATTACTATATGAGCTCAGGTGTGATGTCACATTTTTTACAGTTATTATCTGGGCCAGGGAGTTTGCTATGTATGTGCCCACGCATGCACACACACACATACACACACACACACACACACACACACACACACACACACACACACACACACACACACACACACACACACACACAAGAATGCTGGGTGGTGTCTATAGAGCCATTCATACAAGATCTGCAATCACTCAATAAAACTCAGGCTAGAGATTTTGAATGATCAGAGGGAAAAAAAAATAAATAAAAAATTTGTTATCTCTTAGAAATACATAATAAAACCATTCTTAAAAGGCAACTAGGGTGCAGTCAAGGCATAGGTAAAGTATGCAACATTACCTAGAGCAGAGGTTCTTAACTTTTTTACTACCACTCTTCTAAGAATTTATCCTTCTCTCCATGTCCCACTTGAATCTATGAATACAATTCCCTCCCAGATTCTAAAGAAAAAAGGCAATACTTTTACACTTTTCAGAAACTCACTACTTGAACATGCTCTTGTTAAAAACAATGACAAATCTAATTGAAGAAATTCCCAAGGGCTCACACCCTCTTTAGAAATTAGTCATCCCATTAGGGGGCATGCCCCCAAGTTTAACAATCACTGACCTAAAGCAATTACCAAACTTCTTTGAGGATGTAACAGGCACTACAAATAAGATGAATAAATAATAAATACACTGTTAACATGAATATAATATTCTCCCAAAAGTAAACTTATTACACATAGATATTTATGTCATTGAAGAAACATGAATATTTTAATATTGCTATGAAATGGCTATAGCAGCCTTAAGGTAGACAAGTGTGGTTGTATAGCTATATTTAGAAAGTAATATGAAGAAACATTAGAGGGAAATACATTATTTACCTAATGACTAAAAAAATTTAATTTGATTGGCAACACACATCTATCCCATATTAATCAAGGTAATGTGAGGCAATGACCTTTACCTAGCATGCTACTGGAATTAACTGTCACACAAGGTTTAAGGTGTTGTTCAAATATTTCTAGTAACAATTTAAAGGAAAATAAGTAGGAACTATATCAGTCAGGCACTTAATGAAAAATAAATATCATAAAAATAGAATACTGGTGATCTAATCTGAAATAAATAATCTTCCATGTGTTTCATGGCAGGCAATATACCTGGTTTTATACAGGGGAAAATGGCAGAGCTATACCCACACCCTGATCTCACCCTAGTTGCCCTCAAACTCTGAGGTGGTGAGACAGAATAATAAGTAATAGAAGAGATTTATAACAACATTCTTGGGAAATGTATAAATTCCTCATTCAATTTTAGTATTTGAAAGATGGATGAGAAAGTGTCATATCTTTTTAAATATATTGTAGCAGGATGGACACATGAATGGAAGTGATACAATATCAGCACTCCAGAATATAAGTATAGCATCTTTCTATTATCACATTTCACTACTGATTCAATTCATTCTTACGATGATCCTTGAGAGCTTCTTCCATCTTGTTCAGCTTTCCCAACACAGTATAGAGATTGTGTAATTCCCAGTGAGTCCAAGCCACCCCTCCAATGAACTGAAAAAAAAAAAAAAAATAAAATAAAAATAAATAAATAAATAAATAAATAAATATTTAGATGTCATCTAAGAAATGCTATCTGACAGCTGATATACAAAAAAGATTTCTTTAAAGCAATTTGTATGGTAAAATTAATAAGCACCTTTCACATCAATAATACATTAATAGTAATAGTATTGTATAGTAAACCCAAATAAGTCTGACCTGAATGAGTCAGATGTTGGATGAACACTTTCAGGAATTGATTTATGTATATTTACCTACATTATGTCATGAGTGCATCGTTAGGCAATTTTTGCCCTTTCATTTAGTAATGTTAAGTCCCTATGGTGATATACTGGCTAAAATAACCCTGATAGCTCTTAGATTTTCCATGTCATTTAACCCTTGAACACAAGGACACATATTTTACATCCTCATAGCACTCGTGAAGTATCCAAGGATGTAAATGCTGCGTCATGGCTGCGCTCTGCTAAATCATGCATTTTTCCTGGATACTGTAAGAAATGTTTCAGAATGTAGGTCATATACAATACAATAGCTTCCTTGACTTTCATCATTACTACAAAGAAGAATGATTCACTTATATCAGGATAGGTATTGATATGCCCTGCTGGCAATAATTAAAAACAAAAATTTATGGAACCAGTACGTAAGTATAGGACTTATCATGATTAGTTTACCATGAAAGATAAATATGTACTTTCAGCTGTTTTGTATTGTTTGCCATCTTCAGAAAATTATCAAGCAGCCAAACTATAATCATTGTTTTTATCTCTAAAATTAGTGTGGGTTTATTTCATAATGAAAAATCACTCATTATTATCATTCTTATTTACATTGAGGGGGGGTGGAAGAGAGAGAGAGAGAGAGAGAGAGAGAGAGAGAGAGAGAGAGAGAGAGAGAGAGAGAGAGAGAGAGAGAGAGAGAGAGAGAGAGAGAGAGAGAGAGAGAGAGAGAGAGAGAGAGAGAGAGAGAGAGAAAGAGAAAGAGACCCAAGTTCATATGCTACAGTCTCCGGTGACAGTGTTTCGCAGTTACTCCCAGGGTGTGGAGTCGGATTTTCAAAAGTCCGACTCTGACTCCGACTCCGACTCCAGTAAATTTAAATGTTGCGACTCCGACTCTGACTCCAGGAAATTTGAAGGTTGCGACTCCGACTCCGACTGGTTTTTTTTTTTTTTTTCCAGTACAACGATATAGTCTATTTCTTTTTACATGAGGGATGGTGGCTAAAGGAAAAGAATAAGCAAAAAGCCCACTAGTTGCCACACCCAAAAAAGACGAAAGTTAAGAAAATCAATACTTACATATTTTCGAGTCAATCCATAATAAAAATGTACTTGACGATTATACAATTATCATAAATTAATTATCTTTATATGTAGTGCTTGATTGGACACATCCTCCACAAAGTCAATTTCTCTCAATTTGTAGGAATCTCCAATCTACATGAAGTGGAATCTTTACTCGAAAATTTATCACGTAAAGGAGTCGGAGTCACTCATATTTTTACCGACTCTGACCCCGACCCCGACCCCAACTCCGACTCCGACTCCGACTCTGACTCCAATTCCGACTCCGACTCCGACTCTGACTCCAATTCCGACTCCGACTCCGACTCCCACTCCAGTCAAAAGTAGCCGACTCCTCAACTCCAACTCCAACTCCACACCCCTGGTTACTCCTAAGTCTTTCTCCTCATTGGTCTCTTCAATTTTCTCATCTCCCAGCCTGTAATCCTTGTTTGGTCTGTATCTACTTCTTCATGTTTTCTTAACATGGCTCTTGTTTATATTAAATTCCATCTGCCACTCTTTACTCCACTCATATATTTTATCAAGATCTTCCTGTAACTTATTACAATCTTCCATATTCTTTACTTTTTTCAGAATTTTAGTATCGTCCGCAAACATTTTCATGTAACTGTTTATTCCTACTGGCATATCATTAACATAAATCAAAAACATGATGGGACCAAGCACTGACCCTTGTGGAACTCCACTGGTTACCTTTTTCCACTCTGACTTCTTTCCTCTCACCACTGTTCGCATTTCTCTTCCCAATAAGTAATTTTCCATCTATTTTGCTAGTTTATCACTTACTCCTCCAATCTTCTTTAGTTTCCACATGAGTCTATTGTGTGGCACTTTATCAAAGGCCTTTCTCAAGTCCAGGTAGATAGCATCCACCCATCCCTCTCTATGTTGTAGTATGTCAGTCACTCTTGAATAAAAACATAATAAATTGGATACGCACGATCTTCCTTTTCTGAAACCAAACTGCCTTTCACTCAGAATGTTTTCACTTTCTAGATACTCACTCCACTTAGCTTTAATTACTTCTTCACATACCTTGCACAATATACTGGTCTATAATTTAACGGTTCCATTCTACTACCATTCTTATATAGAGGCACAATGTCAGCTCTTTTCCACTCTTTCGGGACTATTCCTGTTCGTATGGAGGTTTCCACAATATCAAATATGGGGTTCAACAATTGATCCTTACATCCTCTTAGCAACCTCCCAGATATGCCATCAGGCCCCATTGATTTATTAATATCCAGATTGCTTATAATTTTCCTTACATCTTCTTTAGTAACCATGATGTCCTGCATTTGCTTTATTTCCGTAGGCCTTCCTCCCATAAAATGCTCCTCCTTTGTAAACACTTTGCAAAAGTTGTTATTCAAAATTTCAGCTATATCTCTAGCATCCTCATATACTTCTTCCCATTTTTACCTTTTCTATTGCCTCCCTTTTATTTAGTTTTCCATTTATGAATTTGTAAAACATTTTGGGTCACTATCACAGTTTTCCACCACCCTCTGTTCATATTCCTTCTGTGCTGTTCTCCTTACTTCAACATATCTATTCCTTGCTGTTTTGTAAACTTCTCTTGATAATACATCACTGTTTTTCTTAAGTTTCTTCCATGCCTTTTCTTTGTTCTTTTTGCTTCTTCACAATTTCTATTAAACCACTGTTTATTATTTAAAGTCCTCTTTCTGTGATATGGCACAAACTTTTCACAGCAGAGTTATATAAATCCATAAATTTATCATATTTCAATTGCATATCCCTTTCCTGGTATACCACGGACCAGTCAATTTCATTAAAGAACTCCCTTATATGGTTATAATTTGCCCTAATATAATTTAATTTTTCCTCCTTGTCCACAATCTTATTCCATGCTTAATTCCATATCCAGCTCAAAGCTTAGGACATCATGATCGCTTCTCCCCAAGGGACATTCATGTTCAATTTCCTCTTTTAGAGATGCCCTGGTAAATACCAAATCCAACCTTGCTGCAACATCTTGTCCCCTGCACCTTGTTGGTGATCTCACCCACTGTGTCATCAAGTTATTTGTTGCTACCTTTAACAATTCCTCTGCCCACTCACCACCATTCACCACTTTGTAGTCTTCCCACACTATTTCTTTACAATTAAAGTCCCCGACTATCATCACTCTATCCTTTCTGATGAGTTCTTGCTTCATTCTGTCTAGAGTATTTCTCATCACCATTTGATACTGTTCATATTCCCAAGCACTGGTTCTGGGTGGTATGTATACTGTTATAATATTAATGTCCCTCTTACCATCTGTTATAAGCATACTTATCACTTCCTCATTTCTCTTACTATAGTTCACCTCCTTCACTATCAGATCTTCCTTAGTAAGAACCATTATACCACCACCTCCTTTATTTTTCTATCATTTCTCCATACTTTGTAGTGTTTTACATCAAACCAATCTAGCTTTATTTCGGGCCTTAGCTTTGTTTCCACCACACGCATTATGTCCGGTTCACTGTTTCTTGGGTAATCCATACATTCTAGCCTCTTAGACAGAAATCTATCTATATTCGTGTAAGTCACTTGAATTCCATTCCTAATCTCTTTCTTCCATGTTTCAGTCAGTGTAATGTCTATTCCGTCTGTTTTATGCACCACTTTTTCAGCCTCCCATTTCTCATCCTCCAAAAAAACTTGGTCTTTTCCTCCTCAGTTCTTTCCTCCTGTGCCATATTTCTTCTTATATAAATTGTTTTGGTTTCCTCGTAGTCCTTAAGTTTCCAAGCCCTCCTCAGCAAGGCCTCGCTGCCACCTGAGACTTTAATTTCAATTTTAATGGTCTATTCTTGCCTTCCTCAAAAGCTCCTAGTCTCACACTTTCTTCTACCTCAGCATATAGGCATTCTTCCTCCTCAGAGATCTTATTCAGTAAAGACTTAATCCTGTCATTTTCCTTATCCTCCTATCTTGCCAGTTCCTGTTAGTTTCCTCTCAATCCTATTATGATCACATTTTTTCTTTTCAGCAATATCTCTCACCACATACTCATTTTCCTTTAGTGCCTTTACCATTTCACTCTGTGTAATCACTTTATTTTCTTCTTGCTTTTTTTATTATCTCCTAAAGGACCTTTGTACTTCCTGATGTTCATGTTTCACTTCTTTCATCCTAGCATCAATTAGGTTAAGGCATTCCTCCTTCCTCAAGTCCCCTTCGGATATTTTCTTTTCCATTTCAAGTAGTTTAGCCTTCATCTCTTCACATTGTTTCCTTAGTTGTTGGTTTTCTTTTTCCATTTCCACTTTCTCTTCAGTAATTCCTTGTTCTCTTCGTTAACATGTAGATTTCTTTTTGAAGGTATCATTCTCGCTATAACTCTATCCAGTTTTCTTCTATGGACTAATATTGACAAACTTACTCTCTAGTGCCTGAATTCTTGCATCCATGTCCAATTGTTTAATCCACTTGAGTGGTCAAAACCTTCAAAATCTCTCCTGCTTCTAGGTGTGACGCCATGTTACCGCCAGCTGTTTCACCCAAAACAAAACATTGCCACACTCTCCAGTTAGGGACTATTTTCCATTTTCATTTGAAAATGGACTATTTTCTGCACTTATCCAGAGCAGGACACCGACAGGACACTAATTACATCCTATAGAGATACCCAGACCCTGTAAACACTATAGGTAATTGCTCCTTTTCCCTCGTCCTCAGTTGAAGACGAGCTGTCTTCAGGACTCCCGTACTCAGCGGTGGCGTGGCTGTGTGTATTTACCTATTTGTATTTACCTATTTGTGTATTACAGGGCCCGAGCTAAGCTCTCTGTGACCTGTCTCCTTGTCCATTCCTGTCATATCTCTCTTTCATCTGATTGACACACACCGCATCAACGACATCACTGCTCAGTTTATTCCACTTATCAATGCTACGATGCGGAAACTGTATTTTCTCACATCATTTAGACAGATGTCCTTTATTAGCTTTTTTCCATGTTCTCGGAGATGATTACTTGTGGTCACCTTTATCAACTCTCTGTCCAGTATGTCAATCTTGTTCACCAATTTATACATAGTTATCATGTCTCCTCTTGTTCTTCTATCTTCTAATGTGGTCAGCCCCAGCTTCCTCAGTCTTTCCTCATAGTCTAACTCCCTGAGTCCTGGTACCATCCTTGTTGCCAGCCTCTGTACCCTTTCCACCTTCTTCACATTTTTCTTCATATGCGGTGACCAGACACATGCTGCATATTCTAACTGGGGTCTTATTAAGGTACATAATATCTTCATCATTCCTTCATCTAGGTAGTGGAATGCAAGGCCAATATTTTGAAGCATGTTGTATGTTTTCAAAAAAATCTTGTTAATGTGTTTCTCCGGTGACAAGGTGTTTTGCACAGTTACTCCTAAGTCTTTCTCCTCATTGGTCTCTTTAATTTTCTCATCACCCAGCCTGTAATCCCTGTTTGGTCTGTATCTACTTCTTCCCATTTTCATAACATGGGTCTTGTCTATATTAAATTCCATCTGCCACTCCTTACTCCACTCATATATTTTATCAAGATCTTCCTGTAACTTGTTACAATCTTCCACATTCTTTACTCTCCTCATAATTTTAGTATCGTCCATAAACATGTTCATGTAACTGTCAATTCCTACTGGCATATCATTAACATAAATCAAAAACATGATGGGACCCAGCACTGACCCTTGTGGAACTCCACTGGTTACCTTCTTCCACTCGGACTTCCTTCCTCTCACCACTGTTCTCATTTCTCTTCCCATTAAGTAATTTTCCATCCATTTTGCTAGTTTATCATTTACTCCTCCAATCATCTTTAGTTTCCACATCAGTCTATTGTGTGGTACTTTATCAAAGGCCTTTCTCAAGTCCAGGTAGATAGCATCCACCCATCCCTCTCTATGTTGTAGTATGTCAGTCACTCTTGAATAAAAACATAATAAATTGGATACACGATCTTCCTTTTCTGAAACCAAACTGCCTTTCACTCAGAATGTTTTCACTTTCTAGATACTCACTCCACTTAGCTTTAATTACTTCTTCACATACCTTGCACAATATACTAGTCAACGATACTGGTCTATAATTTAGCGGTTCCATTCTACTACCATTCTTATATATAGGCACAATGTCAGCTCTTTTCCACTCTTTCGGGACTAATCCTGTTCGTATGGAGGTTTCCACAATATCAAATACGGGTTCAACAATTGATCCTTACATTCATTTAGCAACCTCCCAGATATGCCATCAGGCCCCATTGATTTATTAATATCCAGATTGCTTATAATTTTCCTTACATCTTCCTTAGTAACCATGATGTCCTGCATTTGCTTTATTTCCGTAGGCCTTCCTCCCATAAAATGCTCCTCCTTTGTAAACACTTTGCAAAAGTTGTCGTTCAAAATTTCAGCTATATCTCCAGCATCTTCATATACTTCTTCCCGTTTTTACCTTTTCTATTGCCTCCCTTTTATTTAGTTTTCCATTTATGAATTTGTAAAACATTTTGGGTCACTATCACAGTTTTCCACCACCCTCTGTTCATATTCCTTCTGTGCTGTTCTCCTTACTTCAACATATCTATTCCTTGCTGTTTTGTAGACTTCTCTTGATAATACATCACTGTTTTTCTTAAGTTTCTTCCATGCCTTTTCTTTGTTCTTTTTGCTTCTTCACAATTTCTATTAAACCACTGTTTATTATTTAAAGTCCTCTTTCTGTGATATGGCACAAACTTTTCACAGCAGAGTTATACAAATCCATAAATTTATCGTATTTCAATTGCATATCCCTTTCCTGGTATACCACGGACCAGTCAATTTCATTAAAGAACTCCCTTATATGGTTATAATTTGCCCTAGTATAATTTAATTTTTCCTCCCTGTTCCACAATCTTATTCGTGCTTAATTCCGTATCCAGCTCAAAGCTTAGGACATCATGATCGCTTTTCCCAAGGGACATTCATGTTCAATTTCCTCTTTTAGAGATTCCCTGGTAAATACCAAATCCAACCTTGCTGCAACATCTTGTCCCCTGCACCTTGTTGGTGATCTCACCCACTGTGTCATCAAGTTATTTGTTGCTACCTTTAACAATTCTTCTGCCCACTCACCACCGTTCACCACTTCGTAGTCTTCCCACACTATTTCTTTGCAATTAAAGTCTCCAACTATCATCACTCTATCCTTTCTGATGAGTTCTTGCTTCATTCTGTCTAGAGTATTTCTCATCACCATTTGGTACTGTTCATATTCCCAAGCACTGGTTCTGGGTGGTATGTATACTGTTATAATATTAATGTCCCTCTTGCCATCTGTTATAAGCATACTTATCACTTCCTCATTTCTCTTACTATAGTTCACCTCCTTCACTATCAGATCTTCCTTAGTAAGAACCATTATACCACCACCTCCTTTATTTTTCTATCATTTCTCCATACTTTGTAGTGTTTTACAACAAACCAGTCTAGCTTTATTTCGGCCTTAGCTTTGTTTCCACTACACACATTATGTCCGGTTCATTATTTCTTAGGTAATCCATACATTCTAGCCTCTTAGACAGAAATCCATCTATGTTCGTGTAAGTCACTTTTATTCCATTCCTAGTCTCATTCTTCCATGTAATGCCTATTCCGTCTGTTTTATCCACCACTTCTTTAGCCTCCTCTTTCTCATCCTCCAAAAACTTGGTCTTTTCCTCCTCTGTTCTTTCGTCATTCCTCTCTTCACTTCAGTTACAAGCTCCTTCATTTTCATTCGCTCATCTTGTGACATATTTCTTCTTATGTAAATTGTTTTGGTTTCCTCAGAGTCCTTAAGTTTCCAAGCCCTCCTCAACAAGGCCTCCGCTGCCACCTGAGACTTTAATTTCAATTTTAATGGTCTATTCTTGCCTTCCTCAAAAGCTCCCAATCTCACACTTTCTTCTACCTCAGCATATAGGTCCTCTTCTTCCACAGAGATCTTGTTCAGTAAAGACTTAATCCTGTCATTTTCCTTATCCTCCTGTCCTGCCAGTTCCTGTTAGTTTCCTCCTCAATCCTATTATGATCACACATTTTTCTTTTCAGCAATATCTCTCACCACATACTCATTTTCCTTTAGTGCCTTTACCATTTCCTCTGTAATCCCTTTATTTTCCTCTTCCTGCTTTTTACTATCTCCTAAACGACCTTTGTACCTCCTGATGTTCATGGTTCACTTCTTTCATCCTGGTATCAATTAGATTAAGGCATTCCTCCTTCCTCAAGTCCCCTTCGGATATTTTTATCTCCATTTCCATGAGTTTAGCCTTCATCTCTTCACATTGTTTCCTTAGTTGTTGGTTTTCTTTCTCCATCTCTACTTTTTCCTTCAATAGCTCTTTATTCGCTAACGTTAACAAATAGATCTCTTTTTTGAACGAATCATTCTCGGCTAGAACTCTATCCAGTTTTTCTTCTATGGACAAAATGTTTAGGAACTTACTTTCCAGTGCCTGGATTCTTGCATCCATATCAATTTCTCCAGTCCTTTGGTGTAGTAATAAAACCTTCAAAGTCTCTGTTTGTCTAGATGCCATTTTTGTTATCGTCAGCTGATTACGGCCAAAACAATCACCGCCCACACTCTCCTCTCAGGGATCACTCTCCATATCCTCACTTTCAACACTAAGCGACAGTAGGACATTAACAGGACACTAACTTAGAGTTACCCAGGCCCTGTAACACCATAGGTATTTTCCTTCTTCCGTCCGCAGCGGAGACCGTCCTCTCTCAGCCGTGTGTCTGTGTGTGTGTGTGTGTGTGTGTGTGTGTTTACCTAATTGTATTTACCTAATTGTAACATACGGAAAAGAGCTATGCTCGTGTTGTCCCGTCTCCATATCTATTAATGTCCAGCTTTTTCTTAAAATCATGAATATTCCTTGCGTTGACCACTTCCACGTCTAAACTATTCCATGCTTCCACCCTTCTATGAGGAAGCTATATTTTTCACATCTCTCCTATAAGTGGCCATTTTAGTTTTTCCCATGCCCTCTCGACATTCTTCCATTCCACATACACAGATCTTCCCTATCCATTTTTCCATGCCAATCATCACTCTGTATATTGCTATCAGGTCTCCCCTTTCTCTTCTGTTTTCCAGGGTTGGAAGTTGCATTCTTTTCAGTCTGTCTTCATAAGTCAAATCTCTTAAGTCAGGCACCATTTTGTTGCAGCCCTCTGTACTTTCTCTAGTTTCCTTATGTGTTTCTTTAAGTTCGGAGCCCACTGTATTGTTGCATATTCAAGCCTCGGTCTTATCATTGCAGTAATTATTTTCTTCATCATTTCTTCATCTAGATATACGAACGCCACTCTTATGTTCCTCAATAAGTTCAATACTTCTCCAATTATTTTGTTTATATGTCTCTCTGGCGATAGGTCATTGGTAATTGTCACCCCAAGGTCTTTTCTTCATGACTGGTTTTATGTCTTCATTTCCTATCTTGTACATACTCCTGATTCTTCTTTCACTCTTGCCAAACTCTATTTTCTTGCATTTTGTCGTGTTGAACTCCATTTGCCATGTACAGCTCCATTTCCATATTCTGTCCAAGTCTTCCTGGAGTAGTTCGCAATCTTTGTCACATCTCACTTTTCTTAACAATTTTGCATCGTCTGCAAATAGGCTCACATAACTGGACACCCCATCCACCATGTCATTTATGTAGACTGCGAACATTACTGGTGCCAACACTGATCCCTGTGGAACTCCACTCTCCACCAATCCCCATTCTGATGGTCTGTCCTTAATTATTGTTCTCATTTCTCTTCCTACCAAAAGTCTTCCATCCATTTTAGTAAACTGCCATGCACTCCTCCTACCATTTCAAGTTTCCAGATCAGTCTCTGGTGTGGTACCTTATCAAAGGCCTTTTTTAAATCCAGATATATTCCATCAGCCCAACCATCTCTTTCCTGTATTACATCTATCACCCTCGAATAGTAACATATCAGGTTTGTCGTGCATGAACGCCCTTTCCTAAAACCAAATTGACACTCACAAAGTATGTCATTTTTCTCCAAGAAGTCTGTCCATCTAGTCTTCACCACCCTCTCACACATCTTAGCTACCACACTTGTAAGTGACACTGGTCTATAGTTCAATGGGTCTCTCTTGTTACCTGATTTATAGATTGGGACAATGTTAGCTCTTTTCCAGTCTTGGGGCACTACACCTTCCCTTAATGAGGCATCAATTACTTCACAAACTTTTTCTGCCAATTGCTCCTGCATTCTCTTAAAATCCATCCTGATACCCCATCAGGTCCCACAGCTTTTCTCACTTCTAAACTCCCCATCATGTTCTTGATCTCCTCCACAGTTACTTGAAACTCCTTCATAATCCCTTTCTGTTCCATTACCAGTGGTTTGTCAAAAGCAGTCTCCTTTGTGAATACCTTCCGAAAGCATCCATTCATAGCCTCTGCCATTTCCTGGGATCTTCACTGCATACTCCATTTACTTCTAAACTTTCAATACTTTCTCTATTTTTGATGTTGTTGTTCACATGTCTGTAAAAAGCCTTGGTTGGTCTTTACATTTATCAATTATATCCTTTTCTTGTTTCTTTCTTTCTTCTCTTCTAATCAACACATATTCATTTCTTGCTCTTTTGTAACTTTCCCACTGCTTAATCCGTCTTTTCCTTCTCCACCTCTTCCATGCATCCTCTTTTCTTGTTCTAGCCTTTTCACATCTATCGTTAAACCAGTCCTGCTTTCCAACTTCTCTATGTTGTCTTATTGGTACAAATTTTTCTCACCTTCTTTGTATATTTTTATAAATTCCTTCCACTTTTCATTTGCTCCTTAGCACTCTTGAATTTCATCCAATTTGTCTCTTGAAAGAATTTCTTTAGGTTTCCAAAATCTGTCTTGGCATAATTCCATCTTCCCACTTTATATTCTTCATTTCTTCTAGATTTCTCTTCGTCTATCACCTTGAACTCCAAAACTGCATGATCACTCTTTGCTAAAGGGCACTCCACCCTCATCTCCTCAATGACCATTGGCTCTGTACTAAAGACCAAGTCCAGTCTTGACGATGCTCCCTCTCCTCCAAACCTAGTATCTTCTTTGACCCACTGAGTTAACACATTTTCCATTGCCAGTGTCAATAGTGTATTTCCCATGTTGTCTCTGATCCTTCCATTGACCAGTCCTCCCAACACACCTCTTTACAATTAAAATCTCCCATCATTATAGTTCGTTCACAGCCACCCAACATTTCTTCCAGACATGTTCCTGTATCACTTATCATTTCTTCATATTCCTGTACTGACCATGCATTTGTCTTAGGTGGTACGTACACCACTATGTAGTGCCTCTTTTTTCCTTCATTAGTTTCTGCTCTGATCTTTAGCACTTCTGCCTTTCCCATACCTTTTTTCACTTGATCCACCTTTATATCTTTTTTAACCAGCAACATCACTCCTCCTCCCATCTTACCTACTCTATTTCTTTTCCAAACGTTATATTTCCTTCTCCAACCTTCATCAGGTCTTCTCCCTCTCTCAGTTTTGTTTCAGTAAGACCCACAATATCTGGGTTCTTGTCCCTCAAGTAATCGTTGAGTTCTAAAATCCCCGATATCACTCCATTTATGTTGGAATACATTACATTTCGCTCATATGTAAGTTTCTTTAGTCCTTTCTTGCTGTACTTTTCTGGGTTATGAACCACTTCCTCAGTCTCATATCCAAGATTCTCCAGAAAAACTCTTTCTTCTCTTCTTCTGTCCTCTCTTCATTTTTTTCAAAGCCTCCTTTCTCAACTCATTTAACATTTCTCTTTCCTTTTCACCGAGATCTCTTCTCAACCAAATCTTCCTTGTTGTTTCCTGCTGGGCTAGCCTCCATGACTTCTCCACCAATTCATCTACATCCTTTTGTGACTTAAGTTTGATTCTTATTGGCCTCATACCTTCTCTTGTGAACTTTCCAATTCTATGGAAGTCCTCTATTTCTTGTACTAGGTCTTTTCCCTCCTCTTGCACCACATTAATGATATTATTTATCACCTTTTTTATGTTTTTCTCTCTCTCATTTTACTCGGTGTCTTATCCTCCTCCACACCAAATATCACCACACATCTCTTTTTGTCTACAGTTTCCCTCACCAATGTCTCATTTGACTTAATAACCTTCACCACTTTCTCAGCTATCTTCTCTTCTATGATCTGTTGATCTATAATTTCAGCAAGGCCCAAAGTTTTCTCCCTGACTCTTTGATTTCCTTTTCCAGACTTGCAACTTTGTAATTTACCTCCTTTCTTTCCACTTCCTGACTTTTTTCCATTCAGCCTGCTTCTCCATCACTTTTCCTAGAGATTCTCCACATTTTTCGCAATTCACTTTAATTAGCTTAACTTCCTCTTTCAGTGCTGCATTTTCCTTCTTCATATCGGCACAGTCTCTTTTACATTGTCATAACTCGTTTCCAGGCCCTCATACTTTTCAAACAGTTTTTCAATTTTACCTTCTAACTCCAGAATTTTCTTCACATAAGTGCTCTTCTCCATTATTCCTTGAAACCCTGTGAAGTCTGATTCATCTTTCGAGTTCACGGCCGCCATGTTGCGCAGACGTAAACAAACCAGCTGATGGCTCAAACGCAGGCTACAGTTTATATTTACCTTCACTGGACATTATTTTGCTAATCAACAGTTAACATGACTATATGGAGACGGGACAAACATTACCAGCTCCTTTCCCACCTTGGTTACTCTTAGGTAACTGTAGAATTATAGATGATTGCTCTGGAGCTCAGCGACCACCTCCGCCATCGACGATGTCCCGTGTGTGTGTGTGTGTGTGTGTGTGTGTGTGTGTGTGTGTGTGTGTGTGTGTGTGTGTGTGTGTGTGTGTGTGTGTGTGTGTGTGTGTGTGTGTGTGTGTGTGTGTGTGTGTGTGTGTGTGTGTGTGTGTGTGTGTGTGTGTGTGTGTGTGTGTGTGTGTGTGTGTGTGTGTGTGTGTGTGTGTGTGTGTGTGTGTGTGTTGTTTACGTTGTTTACAATTGAGTTCAAACTCGTGCTGTCTTGTCTCTATATCTACTCATCTAACTTTTCCTTAAATCCGTGAATTGTTTTTGCTTCAACCACTTCTTTCTCCAGCGCATTCCAGATCCCCACAATTCTTTGTGGAAAACTGTATTTTTTTATGTCCTTTGTACACACACTCATCTTCACTTTTCTCCCATGCTTCCTCCCACTTCTCATATCCCTCACCACCAGATCATCACGGTCCAACTTCTCAATGCCAGACAGAATCCTATACATAGTGATAAGGTCTCCTCCTTCCTGTGTGTGTGTGTGTGTGTGTGTGTGTGATTCACTGTTTGATATGCTGCAGTCTCTGACGAGACAGCCAGATGTTACCCTACGGAACGAGCTCAGAGCTCATTATTTCCGATCTTCGGATAGGCCTGAGACCAGGCACACACCACACAATGGGACAACAAGGTCACAACTCCTCGATTTACATCCCGTACCTACTCACTGCTAGGTGAACAGGGCTACGTGAAAGGAGACACCCAAATATCTCCACCCGGCCGGGGAATCAAACCCCGGTCCTCTGGCTTGTGAAGCCAGCGCTCTAACCACTGAGCTACCGGGCGTGCACGCACGTGTGTGTGTGTGTGTGTGTGTGTGTGTGTGTGTGTGTGTGTGTGTGTGTGTGTGTGTGTGTGTGTGTGTGTAATTCACTGTATGATCTACTGCAGTCTCTGACGAGACAGCCAGACATTACCCTATGGAACGAGCTCAGAGCTCATTATTTCCAATCTTTGGATAGGTCTGAGACCAGGCACACACCACACACCGGGACAACAAGGTCACAACTCCTCGATTTACATCCCGTACCTACTCACTGCTAGGTGAACAGGGGCTACACGTGAAAGGAGACACACCCAAATATCTCCACCCGGCCGGGGAATCGAACCCCGGTCATCTGGCTTGTGAAGCCAGCGCCTAACCACTGAGCTACCGTGTGTGTGTGTGTGTGTGTGTGTGTGTGTGTGTGTGTGTGTGTGTGTGTGTGTGTGTGTGTGTGTGTGTGTGTGTGTGTGTGTATGTATGCACATGTGCTATGTGCATAGTACTTATTTACATACATTACAGAGATCATATCAACTGTTAGTGGTAACAGGCATGCAAAATGTAAAGAGAGGGAAAAAAAAAAAATAAAATAAAATAAAATAAACAAATAAATAAATAAATCCCTAGGATAACTCTGGTTTTGGATAACTGAAATTGGCCTTCCCACCAATTAGTCCAATCTGTGGTGGTTAAAGTAAAAGTAATAATAATAAACATAAATACTTACTTGCAATGCAGCTAAGATATAAAGCCTGGGTAGAACTGGTTTTGTTATCTTGTAAATCTCCATCAACATCAACAGAGGTTTCTTGGCATCTGGCACAGGGTATGTGTACAGTCTGGCAGCAAACTGTAACAAATATTTCAGGATTATCAGTTAGCCTGTTTGCAGCTAGGGTGGTAGATACCTATCAGTAGTGGAATTTTTAGTTTCCTCCGATTTCCTGAAGTAAATGGGTGACTTAGTTAATTTAGGAACTGATGTGTAGAAAAAAATATGACATGAATTGCTGCACACATGTATCTAAAATTAAAAACACAACCATGTTGTTATTCTTACTTACTGGTGCATGGTAAGGCTTTATCAATTGTGCTATAAAATGAAGCTATCTTTTTCCAGTAAGTATGAGCAGTAAAAATAAAAGGATGATGATTTTGGTTTATACATTTTATGTGTGATAAAAAATGAAGTTAATCACAGGCACGTCCTATATATGTAGATAATCGGTGGGAAAAAAATTGATTAATTAATTAATTAATTGAAAAAAAACATCGCTGGCAGACGTACAACATAGTAAAGCAAGCTGTGTGAGGGATGAGGCCACGAGCCTCTGCCATGGTAGCAACGTGGTGTTATTGTGGCTTGCTGCCACAAGCCAAAGATATAGTCATGGTACTGTAAAAATTAAATGCGACAAAAATTTTTATATTCTATACATTACATAGATTTGCCTATTGTTTTGTACATTCAAATGAAAGTATGTATCGGTATGTGCCCATTGAGGGCAGAACAAAATGACAAATTGCTTGCCTTTTACAAATATAAACTGTTGTAAGAATATCATTTTGAAATTATGAATAGAGGCTCAATCAGTGTCATATGCCATCAGACACACAAGATTAATTTTCTTAAATTTCAGATGCATTAATGTGCAACGATACACCTGTGTGAACTTGTAAAACTTGCCCCAAAAAGTATTCATTTTCCAGCAAAAATTACTAAATCTGGTGTTGTCTGGCGTCAAGAGGTTGACTACGAACACACTAATTTCAAGATCACTGTCAAAGCAAGGTTCCATGCTTTTACATATATACAGCAGCTTTTCATCCCTGATGGCAGCTCATCCCTCTGCTGACCTGTATGTAACTTATCTGTCCGAGCTCTTCCCTTCCAAGTGCCCTCTTTTAGCTGTTGTCCTAGAGCTTCATTGTTTTATCTACAAGTGTTCTCTCTTTAAAATATTCAAGATAACACACATAATCAATTTCACCCCTTCCTTCCATTTATCCAAACCATAATTAGTGTGCTTGTTCTCATCATTTCATGAAACTTTTAATTATCATGTCCCATCTCTTACACGTCCATCTCACTAATCTTTTATTTGATGAGTGGGGCTGCTTTACTGGTCTTAACACTAAATTATTTGATGCATCCTAAATTTTTCTACATTAACTTCTTTTTTCATACAAGAGTGGCTCCAGCCAAGGCCAACAGAAAAGAATGAAAGAAAAGGACTCTGAGGTGATATTTCTCAAAAGTAAGTGGGCAAAAGGAATATCTAAAATTAAAACTTTCTTCAATGAGTTCATGTCACAGGTAGAAAGAAATGTAGAAGAAAACAGGGAGTTCTACAGTTATGGTGAAGAGTTTAGCTTTAGAGATAAACGAGTTGACAGCAGTGAAATCAGGTTGGAATAGAGGAGAAAATGTGAAAAACATAAGTTGTTACAGATATAGTCAGAGGTAAGTACAGCAAAAGTGGTGTAAAATATGGACTGATGGAAGGAAACTAGTGGGAAGATTTAAGAACACATGGAGGAAGTGTATTCAGCAGGATATGGACCAGCTGGAAGTGAATGAAGAGTTTGTGCAAGACAGAAGAGTGAAGAAGAGACATCGGACGTCCAACCCCATTGTAATGGAAAAAGAAGAAAGATGTTTATCAATAAAGAAGATAGAATACATGAACAGAAGTAGCTCGCAATAACAGATTTTGTAGTAACAGATTTCGCTCAATAACAGACTGGTCAGATACCCAATATTTTTGGGGGGGTCCAGAATGGCATTTTTCTTTATCCACGAATCTATATTTCTTGTATGGCCATGAGGATGAAAACACGTATGACACGATAAACAAGCCAAAAAAGGACCATGTTTTATCTACTGCATGCTAGATACTATTTTTGCTTGTTTTGTTCATCTATAATTGATAAAACTTGTAATAATATGGAGAGCAGCAACTGTTTGCCTGTGGGGCTTACCGGAGTGACACTCATAGAGCATTGGGATCCCGGGCTGGTTGGTGGCCTGTGAATTGCTAGCCGTGCATTTCTGTTCAAATATTGTTGAGAAAGCGAGGATATTGACCCTGCCACACACACCCACACACAGAGAGAGAGAGAGAGAGAGAGAGAGAGAGAGAGAGAGAGAGAGAGAGAGAGAGAGAGAGAGAGAGAGAGAGAGAGAGAGAGAGAGAGAGAGAGAGAGAGAGAGAGAGAGAGAGAGAGAGAGAGAGAGAGAGAGAGAGAGAGAGAGAGAGCGCATCGGGATTGATGAAAAGTCCAGTCAACAAACAAACTCCTCAATCACTTGATTTTGTTATCATTTACTGATCTTTGGAGATCTACAATTTCATTTCTTTCATCTTTTAATTGAGGATAATTTAAGGGGAGCATCCGGTTTAGATCGGTGTTGTCATATCTCTGGTAAATATGCATGAAACACTCTGATTTTAATGTTGTGAAGTATTGGGAACATGTACATCAATATTAGATATTCATTCCCATTCTAGTCCCCAACCTCGCCATGAAATTATAATTGTAACTAAAACTTACGAATGTTATTCTGGCGTTATTATTTGCCCCATAACCTTCATTCTCCTGTGGCAAAGACATGTTATAATATGAAATGTTTCTATGTTGCTAGATTTTTTATTTCATCTTTTGTCTTTGTTTTATGAATTTCTTTCAAAATCTGTTTTTTTTACTTTTGACCCAAAAATATTAATACAAAATTACTTGTCACAGTTTTTGTTTCAGTGAAATCAAGCTAAAATTGGCTTCAAAATATATTTTAGAAGGGGAATAACTTATGTTTTGAGATACGGGCCGATAAAGTTTTTCAATCGATTTCGATCTCGTTATAACACACTAGGAAGTTTATTCAGATTTACCTGATGTTCTTCTTTATTATCTACAATCTCATAATATATTTAGATGTATTTCTAAGCACATCAGGGTCCTAGTCCCCACACCCTGTCAATGATATGTTGGTTCTGAAGATGCTTTTCTTCCCATGTTCAGCTCTCACTTTTTCTGGTTATGATGTGTTCTTGAAGTTGCATGTTGTGCAGTGCATAGTTATGGTGTTCTCGTATACATCAAGCTCAAAACTATAGTCAAAGACAGGATCTGGGCATGAACAACGAGAGGAAAGATGATTTTTCAGCCTCCTTTTTGTCAGCATGACAAGCTTGTCGTCATTATCCACAGCTTCAATTCCTTTCTCAATATTTTGTAGAAGAGCTTCTCTAATTGTGAGTAATGAGGCCTTTTCTTCTTCATTTCCTTTTATTTGTTCTATGTGAGATGTGGTGGGCTGTGGTGTGGGAGTGGCAGGCGGTGGTGAGGGTGGTGGTGGTGGGTGACACGAGGATGTGTACTAGAGCATCTGAGGTGTCAAGTTCAACACGCTCTTTTTATTTTTTGAGCTTCCATACTCATATTCCAAGCATCCTTCCTCTGCTTATTCCTCTAAGACACCCATCCAATGGTTGGCAGTAGGTGAAAAGCAGGATGCAGTAAATAAATTATGAGCTGTTTAGCAGAGTGAAGAGCGGGTAGCGAAAGACACAGCAAACAACCTCTCTCTCTGATAGCTTTACCCCTACTGAGTCTCGCTGGTGGCCTTGGTTGATGCCACTCATAGACACACAAGTGCTTTCAGTGTTGCCGTATCATGTCCATAAAAAAAAGTTAAGATTTTTGCCTTTTTTTTTGTAGTTTTTGAGTAAAAACAACTGATTCTGCTGATGTAAACAAATGCATGTGGTTGAGTACGAGACCTTTAAATAGCATTTAAATGGAAACCAGCGCGACTTTCACCATAAAACTTCATGAAATAATATTTTTCCTACAAAAAACAATATTTTTCTTATTTTTTCAGTCTTTAAATCAGACACTCCCGTTAATAGGAAGTGGACAAAGTTTTCTTTTTCTAGATGACTTAGAAAGTAACAACAACACAGCCACTTCTCCAGTCCAAACCTACCTACCTACCTACCTCCCTCCCTCCCTCCCTCCCTCTCTTCTTTCAGGAAGTACTTGTTAGCCAACATAATTCAAATATTTAAAGGAGAAAAGGCAACTGCACCACTAAACTACAGACCAGTGTCACTTACAAGTGTCGTAAGGAAGTTATGTGAAATAATTATCTAAGAAAAATGGGTTAAATTTCTAGAAGAGCAAGTCATATCGAGTCATGTGTATCAAACTTATTAAGGTTCTACTCAAGAGTTATTGCAGGACTTGAAAACAGAGATGGATGGGTAGACACAACATACCTGGACATTAAAAAGGTTTTTGATAAAGTCCCTCACAGAAGACTACTTTGGAAACTAGAGAACATAGGAGGATTGCGAGGAACTTTGCTAGAATGGACAAGAGATTATTTTAAGGATAGGGAAATGATAACTGTGATCAGAGATACATACTCATCTTGAGGTATAGTAACTAGCAGAGTGCCACAAGGGTCAGTGTTAGTCCCCATTATGTTTCAGATTTATGTAAACGACATTCACATTGGGGTAAACAGTTATATAAATGCTGATGATGCAAAAGTACTAAGAGTTGTCAAAACCAGAGAACTGTCTGCTACTGCAGGAAGATATAAATAAGATCTATGAGTGGAGCAGGAAGTGGAAATTGGAGTTTAATTTTTTTTTTTTTTTTTACATTACAAGGGCACTGGCCAAGGGCAAACAAAGTGTTGGAAAAAAAAAAATCCCGCTGGTTGCCAGGCCCTGTTAAGAAGAAAGTAGAAAGAGAAAAAACAAAAAAAATCTAAAAGGAGGGTCCAGTTAACGTAAGAGGTGTCTTGACACTCCTCTTTTGAAAGAGTTTAAGTCATAGGCAGGTGGAAATACAGACACAGGTAGAGAGTTCCAGAGTTTACCAGTGTAGGGAATGAAGGAGTGAAGATACTGGTTAACTCTTGCATTAGGAAGATGGACAGAATAGGGATGAGAAGAAGTAGAGAGTCTTGTGCAGCGAGGCCGCAGGAGGGGAAGGCATGCAGTTAGCAAGTTCAGAAGAGCAGACAGCATGAAAACAGCGGTAGAAGACAGATAAAGATGCAACATTGCGGCGGTGACTTAAAGAATCAAGACAGTCAGTTAGAGGAGAAGAGTTGATAAGACGAAAAGCTTTAGATTCCACCTTGTTTAGTAAAGCTGTGTGTGGATCCCCCAGACATGAGAGCCATACTCCATACACGGGCGGATAAGGCCCTTGTACAGAGCAAGCAGCTGGGAGGGAGAGAAAATGGACGAAGACGCCATAGGACACCTAACTTCTTGGAAGCTGATTTAGCAAGAGTAGAGATGTGAAATTTCCAGTTTAGATTTTTAGTGAAGGATAGACCGAGTGTGTTTAATGTAGAGGAGAGGGAAGTTGAGTGTTATTGAAGAAGAGAGGATAGTTGTCTGGAAGGTTATGTCGAGTAGATAGTTGTAGAAATTGAGTTTTTGAGGCATTGAACAAAACCAGGTTTTCTCTGCCCCAATCAGAAACAAGTGAAAGATCAGAAGTTAGGCGTCCTATAGCATCTCGCCTTGAGTCATTTAATTGTTGTTGGGTTGGGCGTCTGTTGAACGCTGTTGAATAATGCAGGGTGGTATCATCAGCATAGGAGTGGATAGGGCATTGAGTCAGATTTAGGAGATCATTGATGAATAATAGAAAGAGAGTGGGTGATAGGACAGAACCCTGTGGAACACCACTGTTGATAGTTTTAGGGAAGAACAGTGACCGTCTACTACAGCAGCAATAGAACGATCGGAAAGGAAACTGGAGATGAAGGTACAGAGAGAAGGATAGAATCCGTAGGAGGGTAGTTTAGAAATTAAAGATTTGTGCCAGACTCTATCGAAGGCTTTCGATATGTCAAGGCCGACAGCAAAGGTTTCACCGAAGTCCCTAAAAGAGGATGACCAAGATTCAGTTAGGAAAGTAAGAAGATCACCAGTAGATCTGCCTTTACGGAAACCATACTGGCAATCAGAGAGAAGGTTGTGAGCTGATAGATGCCTCATTATCTTCCTATTAAGGATAGACTCAAAGGCTTTAGAAAGGCAGGAAATCAAAGCTATAGGGCGGTAGTTAGAAGGATTGGAGTGGTCACCTTTTTAGGGACAGGTTGAATGTGAGCAAACTTCCAGCAAGAAGGATAAATAGAAGTAGAGAGACACAGATGAAAGAGTTTGACCAGGCAGTGAGCGAGTTCGGAAGCACAGTTTTGAGAACAACAGGAGGGACTCCATCCGGACCGTAAGCCTTCCGAGAATCAAGGCCAGAGAGGGCCAGGAAAACGTCTTTATAAAGAATTTTAATTTTAGGGATGAAGTAGTCAGAGGGTGGAGGAGTAGGAGGAATATGCCCAGAATCATCCAAAGTTGAGTTGGTAGCAAAGGTTTGAGCGAAGAGTTCAGCTTTAGAAAAGAAGAGACAGCTGTAGAGCCATCTGGATGAAGTAAAGGAGGAAAGACGAAGAAGTAAAGTTGTTAGAGATATTATTGGCTAGATGCCAGAAATCTCGAGAGGAGTTAGAATTGGAAAGACTTTGACATTTTCTATTGATGAAAGAGTTTTTAGTAAGTTGGAGAATAGATTTGGCATGATTACGGGCAGAAATATATAGGGCATGAGTTTCAGCAGTTGGATGGCTACGGAACCGTTTGTGAGCCGCCTCTCTATCATTGACAGCACGAGAACAAGCAGAGTTAAACCAAGGCTTTTTAGCTTTAGGGTTAGAGAAAGTATGAGGAATGTATAGCTCCATGCCAGAGATAATCACCTCTGTTATGCGCTCGGCACAAAGAGAAGGATCTCTGACATGAAAACAATAATCATCCCAAGGAAATCAGAATAGTACTGCCTTAGTTCCTCCCACTTAGCAGAGTTAAAATGCCAGAAGCACCTCCGCTTAGGCGGGTCCTGAGGCTGCACTGGAGTGATAGAACTGGTAACGGAAATTAGATTGTGGTCGGAGGAGCCCAACGGAGAGGAAAGTTTAACAGAGTAAGCAGAAGGGTTGGAGGTTAGGAAAAGATCAAGAATGTTGGGCGTGTCTCCAAGGCGGTCAGGAATACGGGTAGGGAACTTCACTAGCTGCTCTAGGTCATGAAGGATAGCAAAGTTGAAGGTTTGTTCACCAGGTTGGTCAGTGAAAGAAGATGAAAGCCAAAGCTGGTGGTGAACATTGAAATCCCTAAAATGGAGATCTCAGCAAAAGGAAAGTGAGATAAGATGTGCTCCACCTTGGAAGTCAAATAGTCAAAGAATTTTACATAGTCAGAGGAATTAGGTGAGAGGTATACAGCACAGATGAATTTAGTTAGAGAGTGACATTGAAGTCTTAGCCAGATGGTAGAAAATTCTGAAGATTCAAGATTGTGGGCACGAGAGCAAGTGGTGTCGTTACGCACGTATGCGCAACATCCAGCTTTGGATTGAAAATGAGGATAGAGCAAGTAGGAGGGAACAGAAAAGGGCTGCTGTCAGTAGTCACAGACAACTGTGTTTCGTTAGGAAGAGAAGATGAGGTTTAGTAGAGGAGAGGTGGTGTTCCACAGATTGAAAATTAGAACGAAGGCCACGAATGTTGCAGAAATTGATAGTGAAAGTATTAGATGAAGTGTCAAGACACCCAAGGTCGACAGCAGAGGGGCAGTCCGACCTGGGGACATTTATGGTCCCCTCCCCAGAGGGGGACTCCGAGGCAGGGCGTGGTGAAGCCATTATTAAATTTTGATTTGAAGAGAGTGTAAAAGTGTAAGGTGTTGTAGTGTAGTGTAGGAAGTAGTAGAAGTTGTCTTTAGAGGGCAGGCTTCAGCTGCTCAATTGTATAAATGAGACCACAATGCCAAGAAATGTCACATAATGGAACTAGGAAAGAGTAAGAGAAGACTAGTATGGAACTATTTGATGGGAGAGGAAAAAATAATGAAGACTAAAGAGGAAAAAGATCTGGCAGTGATCATACAGGAAAATCTGACCCCCAAAAAGCACATAAGCAAAATATTTGGACTATCATATAAAATGTTGACTAATATAAGAGTGGCATTTCAATACATGGACAAAAGATATGATGAAAAAAAATCATCACAAGCATGATATGTCCAAGGCTGGAATATGCAGCAGTGATGTGGTCTCCAAGCTCTAAAAAGGATATAAGAAAATTGGAAAGGATACAGAAGATTACAACAAAGACGGTTCCAGAATTAAAGGACCTTACATCTGAAGAACGACTGAAGGATATGGGACTGCCAACCTTACAAGATGGAAGAGAATGTGGGGACCTAATAACAATGTACAAAATAGTCAATAGCATTGAAAAGATAGACAAAGAAGACCTGGTGCTGTTGACAGAAGAAGATGGAAGGACAAGAGGACATGAAAAGAAGATCAGGATGAGGCAGTGTGTGAAGGATATTGGAAAGTACAGTTTTCCACTCAGAACAGTGGAAAAATGGAATGCACTGGATAATGAAGTTGTTGTAGCACATAATGTGCATAACTTTAAGCAAAAATTAGATAAATGGAGATATGGAGACAGGACACTATGAGCCCCACTTCAATCCTGTAAAATACAATTAGGTAAATACAACTAGGTAAATACTAGTTATGAAAACTCCCCATAATGTGAAGGTAGTCTACTATGATCCTGACAATCCCTTGTCTTCCTCTCCTTCTTTTGTCACCTCAGCAAGATCCTTCAGGCAGTATTAGATGCTTGTTAAGGATGCTACTGGACTAGATGGAAATTGGCCATTACACCACATGGGAAGCTACATCTTCAACTCATCTATTCTTGGCAAGACAAATTTTTATTACAATACACTTTAAATAATGTAATTTCTTTTATTTCAACACTGAGCATAGAATAAGGAGGTTTGAAAGTTCAAAATATTTTCTTTCCTTTTTAAAAGATAAATAAATTGCCAAAAAAAGGGAAAAGGGATAGATTAAAGGTCTTGCAGACAAACCACTCTTAGTAACGGAAAACCCCTCACCCCCGAAGTGTCTGTTATTGTGAGGTACCACTGTAGTTAGCTAGTTATCAGTTATGTGGAGATGTAGATACAGGAAGTTTACATTTTCTGTTGATGAAGGAGTTTTTGCTTAGTTGGCATTACTTAGGGCAGAAATGTACAAGGCACAAATTTCAGGTGATGGAAGACTCAAATCATTTTAGGTTAATACCAGAAGTATACTCCAACATAGGGCCATAGTCTACTCCCCAGAAAGAGAATCTAAGGCTGGTGTAGGAGTTACCATATTGAAATTTTGAACTTTGAGTGAATGTGCATGTGTGCTAGATGTGTGTAGTGTTGTGTGAAATGGTGTTTTTTGGAGGGAGGGGCAGGGGGCTATGACATGTGAGGCACAAAGGGAAGAGAAAGAGGTAGCTCATTAACTTACCTGGCATAGAGAACAGGATTACTCACCTGCATTGCAGCCAATGGGGCCAACATTAGTGGATAGACAAAGCCAGTGAACAACTGCACCATCCCTCCTCTTATCTCAACACACACCGGACATTTGAAAGTTTCTAAAATCAGTGGACGATGTACAAACTGAAAGAAAAGTATCTAATGATATTTTAAAAAATCCCTTAGGTTTGCAACAACAACAAATCAGCACATGTTTAAAAGGATTCAATCTTAATTTTTCATTATACCATGAGAAGATGAAATCATCAGCAAACGATTCAATATTGTGTAAAAAGAAGTCCTGAATATTTTTATCACTCATAACAATCATGTACTGACATTGGTCTTACCTGATGGTGGAACATTCCTCCAAGAAGAGATGGTGCAATAATCACAGGAAGAAGTGTGGTCATAAATGCTTGATTTCGCAGTTTGACAACTTTGCGATAATGAGCATTAATGTAAGTAGCAGAACAGGTACTGAGAAATGCTGAGGCAACCATGAAATGTTTCAGTGCAAACCTGCAATAAGAAGTCACACAGAGTTGAAATAATTGGTAAAGATCAGTAGCACTCCTAAATCAAAACTATTAAAGAGATCTGAGATAAAAAATGACAAATGTAAGGAGCCAAACAATGATATTCACTTTGGAAACATAAAAGGCTATGCGAGAACAATCTGTAATGCTTATGATACATTAAGAGGAACACAATCTATCAAAATATAAGGCTGATATTCCCATGAAGAGCTAGTCGAGACAAAGTGCCCACAACCTACATCTCCACCCATACCCACCAACAAAATTCATGCACGCCACTCACTACAACATCTTCTCTTGCATACTCTCTCTGAATCTGATCAAACTGATTTGTTAAATCAAGTTTTGTGTGAAATTACAGCATCCTATTAATTAATACTAGTAAATATAATGCCTAGTTGTACATTCTACTACCAAAGCAGAAGAATACAACTCCCATACTGCCAGTGTATCTTAATGGAGGAGAAAAAAAAAACTTACTCTCCTTTTAAAAAGGACAACAGATTGGCTTTCTTAACTGATATGAGAACAAATAACAAGTAATTTTATGTCAGCAGACAGTCACATAGATGGTTGATGTATTGAATCTCATTATTTTCAAGCACCAACAAAAATATTTTCAATAAGGCATTATATAACTAATTTAAATAGCCATATAAGATAATATAATTAACCCAAAAGTTAACCACCTCATCCTATCATTAAAATACCCTGTAATTCAGTAACAGTTACTTAACCTGCCAGTGCCATAAATCTATGGCATCTTGCATACCTATACTCAGCACAAATGCCACAAATTTAGAGTAGCAGCTTTAAAACTTCTAGACTGTTTGTATGTCAGTTGAATTTTACAGAAAAAATATACTGCATGTACTCTAAACCTCACTGTAGCCTGTGTATGTGAAGGTAGCCCATAACAAGGCATCCTTGGGAAAACACTGCTCACAATTTCAGAGTAATAAGAGTGATGTAGGATTGTGTTCAGAATACCACATTCTCCTTCCATAAACAAAAATTCAGCATTGGTCACAAACTGTATTTTTTTAAAGAAGTGCCACAAATCACAATATCATACTGATTCTTCAATGAGGTGAATAATGTAGTACCAATCCTAATTTCCACACTCCCTACAAGCAGCCTGCCTTTTGTATGCACATTGGCATAGTGGTGATATGACATTACTAAAGTGGTAACTCAGTTGATAAACATTAGCAATAGTCACAGATTGCAAGCACTATGTACACCACTGGCATTGAATTTGATATTCATCATATTATATGCACTCACAACTTATAATGTGGGTTTCAAATATGTTTCCTTTGGTAAACCCCTTTTAAACATATTTTTCCACTATTTTCACATTGTTTAAGACTTTGCAATGTGTAGAAATAAAAACTGAAAATTAGCTGGCACCATTGGGAGATCCATGATTGGTAAGCCTAGTACCGATAAGTTAATATTTCAGGTTGCATCAATACCTCCTTTTCTTCCAATCTTCACTTCACTTCTGGTTAGTACCAACAATATTGGTACAGTTGACACAGTTAGCAAAGACTGAGCATTTTTTTTCTTTTATGTTTCTTTATGTCATAAGCATAAACTATTAAAGAACCACTGTTGTATAATTCAAACAAGCTTCACACAGACACACCAGTCAAATTATTAAAGAAGTTCAACCTTATCTTTTGTGGATTAAGTATTTGTCCTTAACATGAGAAGCCTTTTCTTTATTCTCTGGAGCCATGGCTGAAGTTAAAACTGATTAAGTTTAATAAAGAAAAATAAACTGGAATCACTTCCCATGTCAGCAGATTAAGCTGCAAGTAAAGTAACATCAACGAACAATCACAGCAGCAAGTTGGTTAGGCAGCCTGGGAAATTACTGATGGAACCAGTTTAAGTGATTAGCAAATCAACGATGGCCAACCTGTATCACAATATACTAATCTCTACCACTCATTACATTACATACATACACATCAGATGTTGGCTTCCAATTCATTATTAAGTCTATTGCTTCTGTTAAAGCAGTACTTGTAGATTCCTTTTCATTGTTACTTTGCTTCTGAGAGTCAGCCATGGTGCAGTCAATGTCAGCTCTGTAACACAAAGGAATAGATTAAAAATAAATAAATAAAAAAAAAATCAAATAAATAAATGCTTAAACTCCAAAAGTCTGATTGCATTGATAGAAATATCATATTTACCACTCATAACATTTATTCAGATACTGTCTATTGCAAACATAAATGTTTCCTTATGTTAAGGAGTGACATTATGAGGTCACCACACTGGTGGTTTTGTTATTACACTGAGTTAAGTTATGTTCTTTCAACTGGTTGGCTACCAACAGAATGTTATGCAGTCACCAAAAAAAAAAAAAAAAAAAAATCAACAAAGAAATAAAAAGAAAAAGAAAATAAGTAAAATCAGACCTTCCCAGTGAAAATACGTAGGAATGTGGGTTATTTTCTAATGAAATCCAATATTTATCGAAGTGTTAGTCTATGGAGTAGTAACTGCCATCTTGCTCTCCTTCAGATGGCAAGCAGAACAATATATTTTTTGGGTTGCTCCCACTATTGGTTAAGATTTGGCTTATTTTGTGTTTGCCTGATTTGTCTTTTGTAGCCGTATCTTGTAACCACATGATACAAGTGGAAAATCCCAGTTTTTTTTCACCAGGAGTGATGATCAAACAGAGCAACTTATAGTTTACTTTCTCTCTGCAAAACCACATTCTTGTTGACCTCTTAAGCCTACCTGATTAACAGAATATTCTGTGTAGAGAAATAATCAAGAATTCACATCTCACCACCAAAGAATTAAAAGAAAGCAAACCAGTCTTGCTGAAAGAAATATCTTCTCACTGCACACAGCATCACCTGCAGAAAGACCTGCATCTCCACAGAAGTCCACCATGCAGCTTACACACCTCTCATCATAGTCCATATAGAGGAGGAACCATTTTCTTTGCAAAAGTATGCTTCCTGAACCACAGAAGACTGAAACACATCTTATCATCACCATAAGGCACTTCTCTACCAACCAGTACAACTATTACTACACAGCTTGCAAGGTAAACTACAAATCTATTATGATGATGTTGGAGGTGCTTTGGTGGTTTGTACTTCCTCCCCAAGAATGTGACAATGAAGACTAGATCTGCTTTTCTTCCATACACACACAGCTACATTACTTTCACGCATGATGGTGCCCCCATGCCAAAGGAAAGGAAAGATTAAACATTTGCAGTAGTAGGATATCCCTATTGGAAATGACTGACACATCATGAAAATAAATCCTCAGCCCTTCAATGCCACCTGCATGCACTCAAGACTAGCATGCAAGGAAATGGCTTTGGACTACTTCAGGAAATCACATTACTGTACAAAAAATACATATATTTTTACTCTTTCACCATACTCTGACTTCTGAACAAAACTACTTTTTTCTGGTAGTTTTTGACCTGTTTTGAATTAATCTGCTTTTCACTTCTGTTGCAAATTGGTACTTTTTTTTTTGTTTATTCATTCCCTTAAAAAAAAAAAAAGGTTTATCCCCTCAGAATGTACTTTTCTGCAATGAAAATAAAAAAAAGATTAATACAAAACAGACAGATGTGTACCAGAAGAAAACAGTTTTGTCATCAAAAAGTACCTGTTACTGCTGTGGCATGTACTCATCACCACCACTACATAAATGGAAAAATTAAAGCGAAGGAGGCTATTGAAAGACTGAGAGAACACTTGATAAATGATGATCCAAGCTTATACTTTTCTTTTATACATAAATGACATGCCAGAGGGAGTAAACAGTTACATGATGCCAAGCTGCTCGGACAAATAAAAAAATAAGGAGGACTGTGAAATATTACAGGATGTCCTTAACAAGATCTGGAGGTGGAGTAGGAAGTGGGAGATGGAATTCAGTGTGGATCAGAGTCATGTTATGAAATTGGGAAGAATGGAAGACAACTGGAGGAGATCTACAAGATGGGAGATAGTGTAGAACTGAAGAAAGTTAACAAGGAAAGAGACCTAGGAGTGATTATACAAAAGAATAGTCAACAGGATAACCATGTGGACAAAATATTTGGCGAGACATAAAATTTGATAAGAAATATCGAATTGGCTTTTCACTACATGGATAAAGATATGATGAAGAAACTGATATCCACTGTGATCAGACCCAGATTGGAGTATGCAGGGGTGATGTGGTCCCCACAGAAAAAGAAATTTGAGAGACCGCAAAGGAAGGTAATGAAGATAGTACCAGAGCTAAGAGGGATGACATATTACGAGGAGACTGAGGGCTTTGGATCTATCAACACTGGAGCAGAGAAGAGAGAGGGGGGGCCTAATATAAGTATATAAAAGTAATGAATGGAATGTATGTAATAGATAACAAGGAGCTGTTACTAAGAGATGAAGCATAAGATGTCATAGTAAAATGTTGAGGATGGGAAGATGCTTCAAGGACATAAAAAAAAGTCAGCTTTCCACAAAGAAGTAGCTATAGAAGCATGGAATAGCCTGAGTGAAGATGTAGTGTCAGCAAGGAGTGTGCACAGCTTTAAAGACAAGTTGGACAAAGGAAGATATGAATACAGGGCCACATGAGCATAATGCCCAGGTCCTGTAAAACTACAACTAGGTAAATACACCACTGCATGGCTAGGCCAACCTAATCAAACTTATATTATCAAACCAAACCTAACTTACCCTAACCTTAACCTAACATAACTAATGTAACCTAGTTGAGGTGACATGCATGGCTGAGATATCTTGCTAAGATTAAACTGATCTAACCAAAGCAAACTAGCCTAACCTGACTGACAAGGCTAAAAAATTACTATGAAGTCGTTACATTATTTCTCTTCATAAAATCTGGGGATACAATAGATGGAAGCAAAGTGACACCCATGGCTGAAAGACATTTTGCTTAGATAGTTCAAATATTTCAAATGGATTTACTTCTCTCTCCACATAGTGCACCAATTGGCTAGATTTATTATGTATATTTTTTAATCAGCCAGTGGCTGATCTAAGGAAGGCAGTGGTGCAGTGGATAAGTGGTGAGCATGGGATCGGGCAGACATGCGCGCATAGGTTCGAATCCTACCATATACAACCTTAAAACACTTCGCCATTTGTCAAGTGGTTTAAAGTTACCTACATGTCACCATGATACCCAGGTTCTAGGTGGTTACACCCAAGATGAATTTGGGTAGTGATATGGGCCCTAAAATGGGTACCACTATAAATAAAATTGCCTGCACCATTAATGGGCAGAAACTGAACAGCACTTCCTACATACTCTTCAAGTGTGCCTACAGGCGCTAAAGGCCTTACCGAAAAAATAACCAATTACCACAATTGATTTCACACTTGTGCAACAATGCCGGGATCAGTTTTTTTTTTTTTTTTTTTTACGGTAAGACCTATAGCGCCTGTAGGCACACTTGAAAAGTGTATGGGAAGCGCTATTCAGCTTCCACCCATTAGTGGCGCAGGCAATTTTATTTATAGCGGTACCCATATTAAGGCCCATATCACCACCCAAGCTCATCTTGAGTGTAACCACCTAGAACCTGGGTATCATGGTGATATGTAGGTAACTTTAAACCACTCGACAAATGGCAAAGTGTTTTAAGGCTGTACGTGGTGGGATTCGAACCTACGCGTGGACGTCTGCCCGATCCCACGCTCACCACCTTATCCACTACGCCACCGCCTCCCTATGTCCCAATACACAGACACGAGTGAATACACCTAACTGGTGTTCCTCAGTGCCAGCCTGTCCATCATAAACACATGTATGTCACTTCCCAGCATTGACATGGCAACGTGTGAGCTTGTTACTCCCCAAATCAGGTAAATCTTTTAAAAGGGTCTTTGTCGAGAGAATATAGTAACGAATAAGGCAGCGTTTCTCAACCTTTTTACCCTTGCGTAATGCTTCAAATACATCACATGTCTCAAGGAATCCCTGCGCAAAAACAAAATGATATACCATATATTTCTCATTTAATGTGACGTCAAATCCGCTGGGTGGAGGAGCTGCGAAGGGGGAGCCGGGAATGGAGGCGAGCGCGCAGGACGGTTTCTTGGGGACAGTGCCCTTAGGTAGTAGTAAAATAGCCTGCCTCATAGTATTTGTTACTATATGGCACATCTGCATCCACAGGTTCTGCAGCATATGATTTTAATATGGCCATTGCCTCACTAACTAGAAACAGTTCTTGATGCTACACCCTCTTCCTCCGTTTTCTAGGTGGAACCTCTGGAGTACTAAAAGCGGGCCGGCTTTTATCAAAGTTTGATGTAGGCAGTATTGGACAAGTATGGTCTATGATAGTGCTGTCATCACTTGAGTGTGCTTAGACAATGCCATCTTCACAGGGGTTGAATGTTGGTATGCTGACAACCTCAACATTGCAATTGAGATGTCGTGTGCATTACTATGGGATCTTTAGCATATAAATGAAACTGCCCCTGGAAATAATAGAAATAATCTAGTCAGAGTGATCAAACTACTTTGACATCTTAGGCCACTGTGGCACGAAATGGTTAAGGTCAAGGAGCGGGTGAATGTCAATTGGTCCCCAAGCGACTGGTACTCAGGTCATCTGGTACACAAGTGACTCTAAACAGTTGATCACCAAGTCAGTTGAGACCCAAGACAGTTGAGACCCTAGACAACTGCTGGTCCCCAAACCAGTTGAGATTCAAGACAAATTGGTCCCCAAACTTACCGATTATTTTTGTTCATTCTCGCTCAGTGAGTCAGTGTACTTACGTGTACTTTTATACCCAAAGAAGTGTGTGTGAGAGAGAGAGAGAGAGAGAGAGAGAGAGAGAGAGAGAGAGAGAGAGAGAGAGAGAGAGAGAGAGAGAGAGAGACGCAGGACAAACCAGTTGAGACTCAAGACAGTCCCCAAACTTACTGAGTAGCTACCTTTATTCATTCTCGCTTAGTGAGTCAGTGTACTTACACATCAAAAGACATTATGTGTGTGTGTGTGCATGTGTGTGTGTGTGTGTGTGAGAGAGAGAGAGAGAGAGAGAGAGAGAGAGAGAGAGAGAGAGAGAGAGAGAGAGAGAGAGAGAGAGCTGAGACCCAAGACAACTGGTACCCAAACTGGTTGAGACTGAAACTACTGAGTACCTTTGCTCATTCTCGCTCCGTGAGTCAGTGTACTTACATACCCAAAGAAATGTGTGTGTGTGTGTGTGTGTGTGTGTGTAATAGTGCAGACAGAAGATCATGCCATAAAAGAGTGTCCCTTTTCACAGCATCTCCTTGAGGCATATGGTTTAATAGGACTTTATCACTTATTCTGCGGCACATTAATAGCGTAACTGTATGCTCCATTATAAATTCAGTTCTGAATTTGTATTCTCAGAATCAGCCATAGTCTCAAACTATCCTGTGTCCATGATAGACCATATTTTTTATGTTTAATAATGTGTTTTATATCTTTGGTGGATATGCTTCCATTGTTCCTTTTTTTCTGGTTATATATTACATTAGGGTAACTTTTTCTTTGGTAACAAAGTTAAATCTTTTGTGATTTAAGTAGTTCAACATTATGATCTGATCCCAAAATAATTGCAATCTTAAGTTAATGTATGTTGTTGTGGTCAATACGACTATCTATCTGTCTATCAATCTCTGTGTGTGTGTGAGAGAGAGAGAGAGAGAGAGAGAGAGAGAGAGAGAGAGAGAGAGAGAGAGAGAGAGAGAGAGAGAGAGAGATTGATAATAGCAATGATGTCAGTAATGATACGATAATGATATGATGATGATGGTGATAATAATAATATGAAAATAATAATCATTATAATGATAATAATAATAATAATAATAATAATAATAATAATAATAATAATAATAATAATAATAATAATAATAGTAATAAATAATTATTAAAAATAATAGTTATTATTATCATCATTGCTATTATTATTATTATTAATATTATTATTATTATTATTATTATCATTATTATTATAATTATTATCATTATTATTATTATTATTAAGAGAGAGAGAGAGAGAGAGAGAGAGAGAGAGAGAGAGAGAGAGAGAGGATATAGTGTTGTCCCATGAGATGACAGCCTCGCCCATTTCTCCCTTAAGTCACGGCGGTGGAAGGTTTCAAAACCTGA
>NC_059295.1:41180281-41205281 GCF_017591435.1 Portunus trituberculatus
TCATACTAGGCAAGGAGTTGCCATAAGCAAGGGATCAATGTCTACCATTCACCAGATGTTGACCAGAGGGGGGAGTCCTTATAGGGAAATAAGAGCTCCTTCCATAGAGTCTGGTGGAGGGTGTCTCTTGATTGTGGTAGCTCTGGGCTGAATAAATCGCCATGAACGAGGGCACGCTGTGCACCATGCACTAGACACTGGCAGTACGATCGAGTCCTTTAGAGGTGAGAGGGCTCACTTCATGCCAGTGGCTGGGGCGTGAGAGGACTCACTTCATGTGGCTGGCACGCTGTGCACCATGCACCAGACACTGGCAGGACGAGGGGGTCCTTCAGGGGTGAGAGGACTCACTTCATGCCAGTGGCTGGGGTGTGGTGTGTGGCACGCTGTGCGCCATACACCAGACACTGGCAGTACGAGGGGGGTCCTTCAGGGGTGAGAGGACTCACTTCATGCCAGTGGCTGGGGTGTGGTGTGTGGCACGCTGTGCGCCATACACCAGACACTGGCAGTACGAGGGGGGTCCTTCAGGGGTGAGAGGACTCCTTCATGTCAGTGGCTGGGGTGTGGTGTGTGGCACGCTGGGCGCCATACACCAGACACTGGCAGTACGAGGGGGTCCTTCAGGGGTGAGAGGGCTCGCTTCATGTCAGTGGCTGGAGGTGTGGTGTGTGGCACGCTGTACGTTATGCACCAGACATTGGCAGGACGAGGAGGGACCTCTACTGGTGAGAGGACTCACTTCATGACAGTGGCTGGGGCGTGGTGTGTGGCGGGTTATTGCTCATGGTGATCCGTGTGAGGCGCGGCAAGGTTGCCGCGTCACTGCTCTCACACCTTCGGGACTGGGATGGACCCTTGGGGAGGAAGGGTTCGGCCCAGTACCAACCCAGGAAAGTAAAAGTCAAATAGTTTTGTCACCGTTATTGACCGCTTCGTTATCGAGGAATCGCTTCGTGGAAAAACGCATCGTGAAAAATCGCATTATGAAAAATATTATCGTGGAATATTGTATCGCGGAAAATATTATCGTGGAAAATTGAATCTTGGAATATATTATCGTGGAAAATATTAAGGAGGAGAATCGAATCGTGGAAAATATTATCGTGGAAAATCGAATCGTGGAAAATATTATCGTGGAAAATTGAATCTTGGAAAATATTATTGTGGAAAATATTATGGAGGAGAATCGAATCGTGGAAAATATTATCGTGGAAAATCGAATCGTGGATAACATTATCGTGGAAAATATTATCGTGGAAAATATCGTGAAAAATATTATCGTGGAAAATATTATCGAGGAGAATCGCATCGCGGAAAATATTATCGTGGAAAATCGAATCGTGGAAAAACACATCGTGAAAAATATTATCGTGGAAAATCGTATCGCGGAAAATATCATCGAGGAGAATCGAATCATGGAAAATCGCACTGTAGAAAATATTATCGCGGAAAATTGTGGTTATTTATTTATTTGTTTATTTATTTATGTATCTATTCATCATATACTTTATAATATATATCTACTATACCATGGTGTTATTTTTACATCTCGATATTGTTTTTCATTTATAATTCAGGAAAGACTACGTAAAAATGAATGAGAGAGAGAGAGAGAGAGAGAGAGAGAGAGAGAGAGAGAGAGAGAGAGAGAGAGAGAGAGAGAGAGCCATGCGTGCTTTGGGGTCCGAGGGGTCTCCAAGCCCACGGGTTCGAATCCTGTCCACGGTCCGAGTGTAGGTTGGGTTTCCTCACTCGGGGTAACGGTTTCCTAGCGGGTGGGCTTTGAGATAGGACCACAAAAAGTATCGCCTTTAGCCCAGAAATTCCAGTGAAAAGCCCTCATGGTATAATGGTATATATATATATATATATATATATATATATATATATATATATATATAGAGAGAGAGAGAGAGAGAGAGAGAGAGAGAGAGAGAGAGAGAGAGAGAGAGAGAGAGAGAGAGAGAGAGAGAGAGAGAGAGAGAGAGAGAGAGAGAGAGAGAGAGAGAGAGAGAGAGAGAGAGAGAGAGAGAGAGAGAGAGAGAGAGAGAGAGAGAGAGAGAGAGAGAGAGAGAGAGAGAGAGAGAGAGAGAGAGAGAGAGAGAGAGAGAGAGTGGATAAGGTGGTGAGCGTGGGATCGGACAGACGTCCATGAGTAGATTCAAATCCACCATGTATCGCTTTGACACTTTGCCATTTGTCGAGTAGCGTAAAATCACCTACATGTCACCATGATACCCAGGTTCTAGGTCAGCATTTCCCAACCTGGAATGCTAGCACTCTCTGGGGGTGTTGAAATCAATTATAGGTGGTGCTGGGAAGTGATGCACACACTTCACTTTCTTTTATCCTTCTGATAACAAGATTTTAGTTACGGGTGCTGGACTCCTTAGACAACGGGGTGCTATGGTCGGAAAAGGTTCGGAAACGTTGTTCTAGGTGGTTACGCCAAAGATACCACTATCAATAAAATTGCCTGCGCCACTAATGGTTGGAAGCTGAACAGCGCTTCCAATACTCTTCATGTTACCTTCAAGAGCTATAGGCTAGGACATAAAAAAAAAAACAATGTAGTAGTAGTAGTAGTAGTAGTAGTAGTAGTAGTAGTAGTAGTAGTAGTAGTAGTAGTAGTAGTAGTTGTAGTAGCAGTAATAGTCCATAGTAGTAGTAGTAGTAGTAGTAGTAGTAGTAGTAGTAGTAGTAGTAGTAGTAGTAGTAGTAGTGGTAGTAGTGGTAGTAGTAGTAGCAACAGGAGCAGCAAATAATGTCCACGCACTTTTCAAAAACTCTAGGGTGAGACACAGCCACGTTTCACTTACTCTGCGGACAAACTCCCCACATTTCCCTCTCTCTCTCCTCTCCCACTTTCTCTCTCTGTCCCTCTCACTCGCTCACAAACCCTCCTACTCTCTCCCTTCTCTCCCACGCTTCCTCTGTTCTTTTCACTCACTCACTTACACCCACAATTGAGAGGCCCGGGTTCGAGTCCCGGCGCGGCGAGGCAAATGGGCAAGCCTCTTAATGTGTGGCCCCTGTTCACCTAGCAGTAAATAGGTACGGGATGTAACTCGAGGGGTTGTGGCCTCGCTTTCTCGGTGTGTTGAGTGTGTTGTGGTTTCAGTTCTACCCGAAGATCGGTCTATGAGCTCTGAGCTCCTTCCGTAATGGGGAAGACTTGCTGGGTGACCAGCAGGCGACCGAGGTGAACACAATGCCCCACTCTCTTCCTCCTCTGCCACGCTCTCTCTGTCCCTCTCACTCGCTCACTCACTCACTCACACACTTTCTTACTCTCTTCCACACCCACACTCCCTCTCTGTTCCTCTCACTGACTCACACACTCACTCACACACCCTCCTACTCTCTCCCTCCTCTCCCACGCTCTCTCCGTCCCTCTCACTCACTCTCTTGTTAGCTAACCCAGTATAAATATTCATGAGTTCATACTTATAAATCCGTTCGTCTTCGCGTGGTATATCTCGGCTCTTCATAAGTTTTGTAGAGTGCGTTGTTGCTTTCCCACCAACCCCGAGCGTGGTTCCTATGTCTGGGTGTTGAAGATTTTGTGTCTTTCATCTTGCATTGAATTTCACTTGAATGTTGCACCGCGATAATGATTGATATGTTCTTTGTCAGTACTTAACTTCTGCAACATTCACGGTCTTGGATCTAATTTTTCAATTTGTGAAACACCACCTCTCCTCTACTAAACCTCATCCCCTTTTCCTCACCGAAACACAGCTGTCTGAGGCAATTGACAGTAGCCACTTCTCTGTTCCCTCCTACTTTCTCTATTCTCATTTTTCGTTCCAAAGCTGGATGTTGCGTCTATGTGCGCAACGACTTAAATTGCTCTCGTGCCCACGCTCTTGAATCTTCCGAATTTTCCACCATCTGGCTTAGACTCAACAGTTACTGTCTAACTAAATTTATCTGTGCTGTCTATCTCTCCCCTAACTCTTCTGACTATAGCAAATTCTTTTACTACTTAACTTCCAACGTGAAACACATTCTGCCATAAGAACATAGGAGAAGAGGAAAGCTGCAAGAGGCCGCCAGGCCTACACGTGGCAGTCCCTGTCTGTCTGTGTGTGTGTGTGTTTTTTTTACGTAATGTCCCATACCACCTGTAGGTATACTTGAAGAGTATATGTGGGAAGCGCTGTTAATCTTTCCACCATTAGTGGCGCAGGCAACTTTATTTATAGTGGTACCCATACTAGGGCCCATATCACCACCCAAGCGCAACTTAGTTATAACCACCTAGAACCTGGGTACCATGGTTACATGTAGGTAACTTTAAACCACTCAACAAATGGCATAGCTTCAAAGTGGTATGTCGTGGGATTCGAACCTACGAGTACTCGTGGACGTCTGCCTGATCCCACACACACCACATTATCCACTACCCCACTCTGTTCGAAAATGATCTCTCTCTCTCTCTCTCTCTCTCTCTCTCTCTCTCTCTCTCTCTCACACACACACACACACAGATATGCTATGCCTTGTTGAGTCGGGACAGGAGCTTTGACACTCCAACAGCCATCCCACTCATGTTTCAGATTCTCTAAACGGACAGTCTCTCGAAACCAAGACATGTGTTTTCCTTATCTCTTAAGAATCAAAAGAAAAAAAAAAGTATATTTTCTTCTTCTTGTAGATTACAAGAGGAAGCGCAGACCGCATACCAAAGGAGCTTTTTGACACAGACCACATAACAAAGCAGCTTCGATTTTATTTTGAAAATGAGTTTATTTAGTTTATGTATATAGTTTTGAGAAATGAACTAATGGTTGCATGTAAAATGTGGTGGAAGACAGCGTATGAAGCGCATCAGAAGCGAAGCGAGCAGATGTGGAAACGGCGGGGATGGTGAAATCCCTGTCTGGCAGCCTGGCACGGTGATTTAAAAATGGCGCGCTGATCCCTTTAAATGTTTTCATTGTGTGTCTTCGTTGATTTTGAGTTGTTTGGGCTAAGAAAAAAGAACAGATTTTTAGTAACCTCTCAGGGTACCGTGTATGTAATGTAACACTTAACGGGTTAGTGAAGGTTCATATTTATCATGTTTTCATTTTCCTTGACAAATGACTCAACCAGAGCGGGGTTCGCAAGCAGGCTTGCCGAAAAAAAGAAGGAAGAGAAGCGTATAATGAATAATAATAATAAGTTATAATAACGATGATGATAATCATAAAAAAAATAATAAAGATAATAATAATAATAATAATAAAAAAATAATAATAATAACAATAATAATAATAACAATAATAACAGTAATAAAAAGAAAATGAACCATACACTATAACGCTCCACAGCGGCTGATGACAACAAAATCAGAGCAGCCGTCATTCAGCTCAGCCGGGCAGTCGTGCTGCCCAAATCCTCTCACACCCTAGCGTCAAACATTGGCCACGCTGGAAGCTTACGTGATCTGCTTAATGTGGTGATAATGAAGCGTTTCATAATCTGCTTCTGCTTTACATTGTCTAGTTTAATGTGGCGATAAAGCTTTACGTAGGTGCTGTAAGTAATTCATAAATAGAGTAATACCTCTGTCACTGTTGATCCATATAATTCGGTAACAACGTATGTCACCTCCTACCTGATGAAAATTGTTCTTTACTTTTGACTGATTAACTTACTCAAAAGGTTCCCCTCACTGCACATGCCTCTCCTGGCCCATGCTCAGTCTTGCACCATGAACAGTGCGTCCATCCCATTCCCTCTCATCTGCGTCACCTCCATCACAACCTGTCCCTTTCTTTCTCTTCCCTCTCTTCCACTACCCCTCCTCCTCCAACTTCTCGAACTCCTCCAGTTACCTATTCAATGACCAGTTTTGCCATTACCTCTTTCAATGTTTCTTTACTCTTCCCTCCATCACATCCTATTCCTCCTCCTCCCACCTTTTCACCATTTCCTCATTCACCATCCTATTCTTCATGATCTCCTTCTCTCCCTCCTCCATTATCAATTACCTTTTAACTACTAATCATGCTTTTACCTTCTACCTCCTCGTCTCCTCCTCTCTCCAGAACACCCCTGCTTTCTTCTCCTTCCCCACTTCTACAACCACCACCACCACCACCACTACCACCACCACCTTACCCGACTTTTTCCTTCCCGTTGCCTCTATTCGCCACTTACAAACTACATCATCGCATATGCAAACTCATAATCGCTTTATCCTTTGATATTATTGGTTTATTCATTGATATAGTTCAATAACATGGTTGGTGCAAAGAATAAGGGAAGTTTTCTTTGTCTTTGCATTTTCTTGATATAATGATGATACAAGCTAGAAACACAACAAAGCTTAGAAAAATGTCTTGATATTGGAATTGTCTCAAAACCTAAAATTCTATTGGAAAAATACGTCAGGTAGATTGAAAGAGCAGCAGAGGTAGCGTTTCGTGGAACATTACACTGAATTTCGATTGTTGTTCAGGAAACACAACCAAGCTTAAAGGAAATAAAATGCCTTATTGCATTTCCGTGTCGCTACTTAGAACAAGTAAGACGTATTGAAGAGGAGAGCAGTCAAGGATCCGAAGCGCTTTGTTGATAATCATACTAATAATGTTAGTCTGGAAAAACAACCTGATTATCATATTTTGTTATTACAAATAATGTAAGACAACCTAGAAACAACCTGAATCTTAACCTTGTCACTGCATAATACCTCACCACATAATACAGACAGTCTTGGCATGGTAACATTGGTAGTCTACCTCTACTCCGTAAGATAAGCGCAGGCACACATTATCATTCACCCCCATGAAAAAATCATCTGAATTCATGGAAAGACAATAACATCAAGAAGGAAATGCAACAGCAGCAAACACCGCTGGTGACGAGCAGGAATGGAGCAAGGGTCCTGTCTGTTAATATCTTGTGTAAGAATGATCTGCTCGTCCTTTTAATCTTGTTTTGAATCCTGGCATTGATTTCTTTTTCTAGAGCTTGATTTGTTTTATTTCTGCGTACACTAATGTCCAAAAATTTCTGTGGAAGAGAAGAGGAGTTTGTTGCGGTGTGATTTCTTGCCATTTACTGAGAAAAAAGTTGAGCTGAAACCACCTTTTACATTTACTTCACTTACTTACTTCATTTACTTTCCATTTTGAGATAATGATATTGTCACGCGATGAGGAGCACAACACTGCCAGTACTATTGAAACTATAACAAGGGTATAACTTGGAACACACTTTACTGTTCTCCTCTGTAGGAACTAGGAACTGTGAGAGACGAGACCGCTGCTCGACTCACCTCTCTTCGGCTATGTATTACGCATTAATCTTAGAATACATCGATATTCTTTGTTGTCAAGTCATCTTAATGAACGCCATACATACGAAAAATACCACTGCAATGCGAACGAAATACTGTTCAATTTTGTAAACTATTAAGAGAAGAATGGCTCGCTTTTGCCCTAAGCAATGAGCAGGAGATATGACGCAGCGAGAATGTCCCTCTCCTCCCTCTGGCGGTGACTTAAGACTGTACTTTCTTGGAATACCACAGTCTTCCTCGTTGTCTGCAGATTATTGTCATGATTTACTCGCGAAGAATGTTACTGTGCTATGAATAACAAAAGGCAGCTTGATCTTTATAATTTCAACATCGAAAATCTCTCGCTGCTGACATAGATAATAATGTCATACCCAAAACCATTAAAAAACATCTACTGTTTGCCTATAGATGGTAAATAATGTGATACTGCAATAATATTTGTATTTTCTGTAAACTTTTCTTTATTTTGTTAAAATTGTACTGTACAATATTGTAATACTAAAGGTTTAGGGAATAGTTGGCAAGATGATCTTTAAAACAACAATAAAACTATTGAATTGAATTGAATTGAATCTCGCTGCTGACTGAGCGACGTGCAGGAGAAGAGACGCGGCCTGTTCACCTAGCCTTCTTCCGTCAATGGATGACTTATCTCGGAAAAAAAAGATCATCTTCATTTGGGGACCATTATAGAAGGTACAATTGTGAGACACGTCACTGTTCTGGCAGTGAATAACAAAATGCTGGCCATGTCTAAAATTAGGACAAAGAAATTCACTTGCTGATGGAGGAGACGACACGCAAATTTGTCCTGTTCTCACTTCGCCCACTATCTAAGACTTCACTTTCTTGGACTAACAAAACTTCCTTTGTTATTTGAGGACTGATAAGTAGTATACTGACGATAAATATCACTGTGCTACGAGTGACAAAATGCTCTCTGACTTTTGTAACTAAACAAGTTGACCATCTCGTTGGAGGCTCGTGACTGAGTGTTGAGGAGACGGGACGCAGCTTGAGTTACCATCTCACTTCCCGCCGTCGATAACTAAAGACTACACTTTCTTTGAATTACACAGCTTTCTTCGCTAACCGGGGAGTGATAGATGGTATTCTTACGAAGGACATCACTGTGGTCTGAAATGCTGTTCGATTTTCTAAACAACATGTTGCTGCCCGCGGCTCTGCGTCATCTTCCTCAGGTGCCAGATGGCAATATATAGTATTGAAGCAAACCAGCTCCTTTTGTTAACCTGTAATTTCAAATGACGGAAAAATGGAAATCACTCCATTAGGAGTCGCAATAGCTTAGGTCATATGGCACCGCTAAGGTTATCGGGAGAACGTAACATCTACCACCGCTCAACTACTGCAACTGGTTTAGCAAGGATTCGAACACGAGCCGCCTTAACCAACTACGCCACCCAGCCCTCTGACCTGTATGCATATGATTATAATGATAACTATTGCCTTTACGGTACGGAACAGTGCCAGTACTCTTGTGTCAAGACACGGAAGCTGGCCATACGGGTCGTCTACCTTTATAACTACCACTTTTTTTCACGTCTCTCCTCTTTCACTTCTCTATATTCTTGCATTGTAGCTCCTCCACCCTCCCCACCACCTTACTCCGCCTGTCACCTCACCCCTCTACCCTGCCTGGCATGGAGTTAAGCCTGATTAACCTCTGCTGTAGTGAGGATGACGCACCTCCACTAACGTTGAATGAACCCATAGTCAGCTTGTGACAGGCTGACATCACGGCAGCCTGGAGCTAAGTGAGGCGGCTGAGCCAATCAGCTGCTTGCTGCGAGGCGACGCTTAGCCAATCAGAAGAATACTTGCATAATTTGTATTATTACATCTTTTGTACCGAAGGTGTCCATGTTCTTACACCCTGGTTAGAATAAGCAAGGAACAGAGCCATGGCTCCCCAAACATCATGCGTGATGGCTGAGGAGGAAGACACCCGAGGCTGCGGCGGCTGCTTCGGGTGGCTCTGCAAACTCTTCCGGCGAAAGAAGCGCGAGCGCCGCGCCAAGCGCAAGGAGGCCGAGTCCTCCTTGACGCCCACCGACAGCGACGACGTTCCCTCCACTCATCTCCAAAACAAGCGTGTCACTGAGATAAGTGAAGGGAACGTCCCCGATGTGGGGGAGGAGTGGCAGAAGGACGAGGAGCAGAAGCCCAGGGTCGCCGTGACCTGGGCTGAGGAAGTTGACGAAGCGGAGGAGAAAGGACTGGACGTGTTTGCGCCCGAGATTAGTTGCCTCCCCCACACTGCGTCCGTCCACTGCGAGACAAGCGCCTCACCAGAAAATGAGGCTGCAGCGTCAGCGACCATGAGCAGGATGAGCGCCTGCCAGAAACGACGGGCACGCCGCCGGGCCCTCCGCGCAGCGATGAAAGCCTCGGCAGAAAACGAGGCTGCCGCGAAGCCTGAATCTCGCGCTTCAACAGAAAATGAGGTAGCGTCGACGACAAACAGCGAGGAACCTCCGGCACGCGACACGCTGGTGTCTGGGAGCGACGAGCCTCCTTTCGTGATGAGCGCTACAAGCCGGCGCAGGGCCCGCCGCAAAGCCATATCCGCGAGGATTAGGAGCGAGGCACGGCTTGCCGCGAGCACCGACCAGCCGAGCGTTTGGCCCTCACCTTTCATCCGGGTGTATGGGAGCGACGGGCGCCCCTTCCTTACCACATGGGAGGAGGCTGCGTACGGCGCCTTCCACGCGCAGCGGCACGGCTAGGGATCGAACTGAGCGTCTGCGTAACACTGCCGCAACACCGAAGACTCGTTCACTCCGCGACACAGCGTCTTGAATCTTTCGCCGCGTCACAACCGATCCATTTCTGAATCGTTTTATCAACAGATTTTACATGTTCATCATCATTATGTTTGTTTGTATCTTCCATTGCTTTTCGTATATTTGTTACTAATATTTCTCTTGTCTGCATGTGTATGACATGTTAGTGAATAGCACGGGGGAATTAGTGAGCCTGAATGGTTTTTAATTGTAATGCTTGCTATTCAATTGTCGAGAAAGTTACTGTATATATGTATGTATGTATGTATGTGAGAGTGGGTAGTGGTGTGTTTGTTGACAGAAGCCGTGTTGAAATGATGGGATGAGGTTGTAGAGCTTTGTAGTTTATGATAATTTAAGTTAAGTTTATAGTTTGTTTTTACAGTGTCCATCCAGTGTACTTACTGTGTTCTGTGATGTTTTATGCCCAATGTTGGAATCTTTTTATTGTGCCTCTGTATTTTATTGAATTACTACATTTTATTTTGCTGTAGCTGTTGTTAGAGATAGCTACGTGTTTTCTCATTGTTTCTGTTATCGAATTGGTCCATTGTTGCAGTGCTGTGTCAAGTCTTGTTTTAGTCACAGTGTGTTTATAGGTTGGCATTATTTCCTTGTATTTCATGACTGAATTTCTCCCATGTAACAAGTTTTAGATTTAGAGTTGGTGGTTAGGGTGTCGTTATGTTATGGCGCGTGTAGTGAATAGTGATGTTAATCATTGGACCAGTGTCAAAGGGGGTCATGGTGCCTTTGGTTACTATAATGTCAGGTATAGATGCTTGTGTACTCGTGTGGCCATAGAATGTGTTAAAATTAGCTCCCTAATGATTTATATCTCTGTGGTGTGCCTGGTGCTTAAGTCTCTAATCATGTAAGTTGGTGCGGTCTGCTAGGATTATTAGGGCCGTGTATTTTGTGGTTGTGGTCAGTAAGATGCCTGTATCAAAGTCGTGCGCAATTGTATGCATCATAACACACACACACACACACACACACATACACACACACACACAAATACGCACACACACACACACAGCTTGTAATTTTAAATGATGGGATGAATACGAAAAGTATCTTTGTGCTATGAAGAACAAAATGGTGAAAGGTGTTCGAAAGTGAGTATGAAGCAGAGCCCAAAGTGTCGACCAGATAGAGAGGAAGCGGAAGGCGGTAAGCTTAGTTCTATGCCTTTCCCCTTTTTTCTGAAAACAAACAGATTTTGTTCTTCATTATCGGTTTGTAGAAGACCAGTCTGGTAGTCTTGCTGGTGACATAATCACGAAAACGGGCACCATACAGTCATTCATAACATCTTGCATTACACTTCCTTTTAACAGCTGCACTTAGTTAGCAAACAGTTCATCGTTGAAGTAGAAGGTGAACGGGATACAACACACTTCCTTCACCCAAGGAAGCTTCCACCTCAGCAGCAGACGACGCCTTATTACGCTGCTTCTCGCCGTACACGTCCACTCACAGTGCTCGCCAGTCTGGTATGTTCTTAGCAACTATACGGTGTATATAATTTCACCAGTCTTTTAAGACGTACAGGAAAATATGCACTTTTTGTTATTCATTTTGCACTCTTTTGATGGCACATCTTTCATTCATTTCTTTGTTTAGATAATCAAATGGTTAGCTGATTAGTTTTCGTGAAATCATTGCCAGAGCATAGCGAGGGCAAGCAATCTTATAGATTTGCTCTCTCTCTCTCTCTCTCTCTCTCTCTCTCTCTCTCTCTCTCTCTCTCTCATTGCCATAAATGTAGGAATCGGAACATAGAAACCCTAGTTTTCATGTCACAGCGTCAATGTAATGATAAATACTAGTGTCTTGGCACGCCAGAGCAAGAATAGTCTAGTTTATGCATTGCTGTTGATTGCAAAATTTACCATGGAAAGCGAGATTTCTTGCTATAGGCCTTCATATATATATATATATATATATATATATATATATATATATTTTTTTTTTTTTTTTTTCTCAGTGCTTTGTCGTTGATCATCGTTGAATGTTTGCAGATTGCTCGGAGGAGAGGTGTAAAACAAGTGGAGGTTAATAGTAGAGATGGGTACAATACGGGTCTGTTGAAATCAATATCGCTGATACCGCCGAAGACGTAGTGGTATCAAAGCCATTGAGTGGCATCGATAATAGACGGAAACGATTCCAGTGACTAACTATTTCATAAAGTACTTGAGTCTCATTTTTCCACCACAGATATCATAATGATCATTGGATATAGAGTTGCTCTTTGATTGGTCAGTATCTCGTGACGTCATGGTGATGATGCCAGTTTTACTCAGGGTCTATAGTGGAATTAAGATGGCACCTGGCATGAGCTTCACGTCACTCGAGTGGGAGCCTTTTGAGTGGGTATTGTAATAAAGCAAATGAATAAATAGCTTATTATTTTCTTATTATAGGGTAACTTTTCATCTTAAAATAATAAAAAAATCTATTGAAAGTGCTCCAAACTTTGAGATGACTGGTAACAACGGTTTATACAAAGAAACGAACCATCAAGGTGTGTAGACTGCTCGTAGAGAAGCTAAGGGGGTAGAGTCACAATTGACTTATGGACCAGATGACCTGAGTACCAATCGCTTGGGGACCAACTTACTGTAAACCGAAGAAACTTCGCTCCAAGTCTACATCTCAGGCGACCACTATCCGAACAGAAGATGGTTCCCTCTTATCGGACGCAGATGGGCAGATGGCTCGTCGGGCTGAGTACTTTGAGTTTGAGCAGCTGTTCACGGTGGATCCTCCAAGCGGACAGCTACAAACTGCAGGGTTATAGGTGCTGGATGCTGATCTTTCTTGTGAATACAGGAGTGAGTCAGGGATGCGTGCTTGCTCCATCACATCATTATTATTATTGTTTTCATTATTATTACTGTTATATTTAATATTAATATTATTGTCTTTATTTTTATTATTATTATCATTATTATTATTATTATTATTATTATTATTATTATTATTATTATTATTAATATTATTATTATTATTATTTTTATTATTATAATTATCATCATAATAATAATAATTGTTATTATTTTTATAATCATTATCATTATAATCATTATTATCATTATTATTATTATTATTATTATTATTATTATTATTATTATTATCACTATTATTATTATTATTATTATTATTACCATTATTATTACTATTATTATTATTATTATTATTATTATTATTATTATTATTATTATTATTATTATTATTATTATTATTATTATTATTATTATTATTATTATCATTATTATTATTATTATTATCATTATCATTACAATCATCGTCTTCATCATCATTATTATTTTTACTACTATTGTTGTTGTTAATATTATCATCAAAGTTTTTATCATATCATACTGACTACACACTATTACTACTACTACTACTAGTACTACTACTACTACTACTACTACTACTACTGCTGCTTGTACTACTACTACTACTACTACTACTACTACTACCACCACTACTACCACTACTACCACTGCTGCTGCTGCTGCTTGCACCACCACCACTACCTACTGCTACTACTACTACCACCACTACACCACTACTACCACCACTACTACTACTACTACTACTACTACTAATAATAATAATAATAATAATAATAATAACAATAATAATAATAATAATAACAGTACTAATAATAATGATAATAATAATCATCATTATTTTTTACTACTATTGTTGTTGTTAATATTATCATCAAAGCACATCACATCACACCGATCACAATAATCATCACCACCACCACCACCACCACCACCACCACCACCACCACCACCACCACACACCACCACCGCCGCTGCTGCTGCACCACCACCACCACCACCACCACCACCACCACCACCACCACCACCACCACCACCACTGCCACCACCACCACCACCACCACCACCACCACCACCACCACCACCACCACCACCACCACCACCACCACCACCACCACCACCACCACCACCACCACCACCACCACCACCACCACCAATAATAATCATAATAATAATAATAACAATAACAATAACAATAATAATAATAATAATAATAATAATAATAATAATAATAATAATAATAATAATAATAATAATAATATTATTATTATTATTATTATCATTATTATTATTATTATTATTATTATTATTATTATCATTATTATTATTATTATTATTATCATTATTATTATTATTGTTATTATTATTATTATTATTACCACTACTACTACTACTACTGCTACTATTACCACTACTACTACTACTACTACTACTACTACTACTACTACTACTACTACTACTACTACTACTATATGTTGTTATTATTATATCTGTTAATACGACTTAATGACTGACTGCGTACGAAGACGGAAAGTTTTGTCAGAGCCCGGGCGCCCGGGCTGCTCTGCATGGCAGTCTACTAGAGAAGCCACCCCGGCGGCCCTGGCAGTATTTAAAGTAGAAAATGATAAGGGAGGTGTCAAGACATTTGGCGTCGTCGTCAAGAGAGTACTCCGACCTGGAGACATTTCTGATCTCCTCCCCAAAAGGGAACTCCGAGGTTGGGTTTGGAGTGGCCATTTTTGAATTTTGAATTTTAAGTGAAGGGACACTTAAAATGCAAGTGCATGCAGTTGTGAGAGAAGTAGCAGAGTTGTCTTTAAAGGGCAGGCTGTGACTGCCCCCTTGAGTTGTGAGACACAAAGGAAAACTTTCAGCGAAGTTACACTTAGCTTTAATGGAGAGTTCACAGCACCCCCTGAACTAGTGCTATTAGACCTCGCTAGGAGTAAATTATCGTTTCGGTAGGTGTTTGCTACCTCCTCCTGTCAATTACTATTACTACTATTACCACCATTACTACTACTACTACTACTACTACTACTACTACTACTACTACTACTACTACTAAAACTACTACTACTACTACTACTACTACTACTACTGCTAACACCAACACTACTACTGGTGGTTTTGCTGCTATTGGTATATCGGCGTGAGTGGCTGGACACGTTACAGGTGAGCTAAAGAGGCCACAAACGCCAATTCACACCTGTCTCAGCCAATTAATCTTCAAGAAAGCCATCACTGCTTACTTATTTACTTATTCACTCATTTATTAATTCAAAGACACACACACACACACACACACACACACACACACACACACACACACACACACACACACACACACACCGCGTAGTGTAGTGGTTAGCACGCTCGACTCACACTCGAGAGGGTCCGGATTCGAATCCCGGAGGCGGCGAGGCAAATGGGCAAGCCTCTTAATGTGTAGCCCCTGTTCACCTATCAGTAAATAGGTACGGGATGTAACTCGAGGGGTTGTGGCCTCGCTTTCCCGGTGTGTGGAGTGTGTTGTGGTCTCAGTCCTACCCGAAGATCGGTCTATGAGCTCTGAGCTCGCTCCGTAATGGGGAAGATTGGCTGGGTGACCAGCAGGCGACCGAGGTGAATTACACACACACACACACACACAAACAGACGTGCGCGCGCGCAGACATACACACACCCCCACACACACACACAAAAAAAAAAAAAAAAACGCGCGAACATGCACACACACACACACACACACACACACACACACACACACACACACACACACACACACTTAAAACAGATATTTAGATTTTTCAATATAATAAAGAATTGATAATTAGTAATGATAATAATGATATTGTTTGTGATAAAAGATATCAAAAATAATAACGGAAATGATAATGATAGTAATAATAATAATAATAATAATAATAATAATAATAATAATAATAATAATAATAATAATAATAATAATAATTATAATAATTATAATAATAAAATAATAATAATAATGATAATGACAATAATAAAGATAATAACTTTCTTTGATGATAATATTAACAACAGTAGTAGTAGTAGCAGCAGCAGCAACAGCAGCAGCAGTAGAAGTAGTAGTAGTAGTAGTAGTAGTAGTAGTAGTAGTAGTAGTAGTAGTAGTAATAGTGGGTAGGTAGTAGCAATGGCAGTAATAGTAGTCGTAGTAGTAGTAGTAGTAGTAGTAGTAATAGTGGCAGGTAGCAGCAATGGCAGTAATATTAGTCGTAGTAGTAGTAGTAGTAATAGTGGGTAGGTAGTAGCAATGGCAGTAATAGTAGTCGTAGTAGTAGTAGTAGTAGTAGTAGTAGTAGTAGTAGTAGTAGTAGTAGTAATTGTTGTTCTTGTTGTTGTTGTAAATGTAGTTGTAGTAGTTGTAGTGGTAGCAGTAGTAGTACCAGTAGTAATAGTTGTAGTAGTAATAGTAGTAGTAGTAGTAGTAGTAGTAGTAGCAGTAGTAGTAGTAGTAGTAGTAGTAGTAGTAGTAGTAGTAGTAGTAGTAGTAGTAGTATGTGTAGTACTTATATTGCGCTTTCCAAAAACATGAAATGCAATTCTCAAAGCGCATATTATTGTAGAAAGAAATAAAAATAATAAATTTAGAATTAAGACAGTTGATAAACTAAGGTAAATTGAAAAAATAAAACCTAGAGGGAAAACTACGAACTATTAAAATTAAAGAACAGATAAAGGAAAATCAAAATGATAAAACCACTATAAGACTAAAAACAATGTGTAAGATTTAGTAAAAATCAACTTGCATTAAAAAACAAGGCATAAAAATCAGTCGTAGGCTGATCGAAAAAGAAAAGTTTTTAGGGCCTTTTTAAACTCGGTCGTGCTCTTATGTTAGCATGTCCTTTGTTTTTCCAATACTCCCTTTCTGTCTGACGTCGCGTCCTTCCCCTCAGTCCTCGCTCGCCGCCGCCTGAGGCTAACACGCTACGCCTCCTGCCTCTCGTTTCGCTCGGTTTACACTTGTTGTGTATTGTGCTACCGTAAATACACTTTCATAATGGACACAGGTGTCTCCATGCTACCCTTGTTTTACGACAACTACCACACTCTCACAGTTTTTTATTGTAGTAGGCAGGCTATTGAATAGTCTTGAACCTGCAACAGCAATCGTCCTATCCCCCTACTAGTAGTAGTAGTAGTAGTAGTAGTAGTAGTAGTAGTAGTAGTAGTAGTAGTAGCAGTAGTAGTAATAGTAGTAATGGTAGTAGTAGTAGTAGTAGTAGTAGTAGTAGTAGTAGTAGTAGCAGTAGTAGTAGTAGTAGTAGTAGTAGTAGTAGTAGTAGTAGTAGTAGTAGTAGTAGTAGTAGTAGTAGTAGTAGTAGTAGTAGTAGTAGTAGCATAAAAACAAAACATTTTTTTAAGCCCTTTCATGCTTTCCTTTTTTCCCTATATTTACAGAATGTTGTGGTGAAAAAGACGAAAAAAAATTCAAGGATATAAGAAAATCAGAACATAAAGTAGATCAACATGTGGCAGTTCTTGTATACATGTTTACTTACGGCCACTCATCCTCCCTGTCCAGAAATCTACTTGATCTTCTAAAGTCCGCCATGAAATAGGCAGCCGCCAATGCACTACTGGCTCTTTCCAGGCATCTAGGAACATGTGCATTATGATATTCACGGCCAACAAACGTGCAAGGTACACACGCCTTATATTATACTAAGCGATGCAAAGCTGCCTTGTCTTGTTTCACTGATCACCTTAATTTTCCACAATTTTCAAACACCCTCGTTTTTCACTTGCAATCGATGATTTTCTATTCGGATCAAAATCTAAATGAAGATTGAAAAAAGTTTCGGCTAAAATTTGTTGAGGGCCGTGACGGCCTTGGGCGCCGCACTGGGGGAGAAGGTGGCTGTCGGGTCCGGCCTGGGGCCCAAGGCAGGGAACTGGCAACAGGTCCTTCTATTTCTTTGCGGCCTCAAGCTTCAATGATAATCATCCACTTGCAGTGCCTCATACTAGGCAAGGAGTTGTTACAAGCAAGGGATCAATGTCAACCATTCACCAGATGTTGACCAGAGGGGGGAGTCCTTATAGGGAAATAAGAGCTCCTTCCATAGAGTTTGGTGGAGGGTGTCTCTTGATTGTGGAAGCTCTGGGCTGAATAAATCGCCATGAACAAGGGCACGCTGTGCACCATGCACTAGACACTGGCAGTACGAGGGGAGTCCTTTAGAGGTGAGAGGGCTCACTTTATGCCAGTGGCTGGGGCGTAGTGTGTGGCACGCTGTACACCATGCACCAGACACTGACAGGTCGAGGGGAGTCCTTCAGGGGTGAGAGGACTCACTTCATGCCAGTGGCTGGGGTGTGGTGTGTGGCACGCTGTGCGCCATACACCAGACACTGGCAGTACGAGGGGGTCCTTCAGGGTGAGAGGACTCACTTCATGCCAGTGGCTGGGGTGTGGTGTGTGGCACGCTGTGCGCCATACACCAGACACTGGCAGTACGAGGGGGGTCCTTCAGGGGTGAGAGGACTCACTTCATGCCAGTGGCTGGGGTGTGGTGTGGCACGCTGTGCGCCATGCACCAGACACTGGCAGTACGAGGGGGGTCCTTCAGGGGTGAGAGGACTCACTTCATGCCAGTGGCTGGGGTGTGGTGTGTGGCACGCTGTGCGCCATACACCAGACACTGGCAGTACGAGGGGGTCCTTCAGGGGTGAGAGGACTCACTTCATGCCAGTGGCTGGGGTGTGGTGTGTGGCACGCTGTGCGCCATACACCAGACACTGGCAGTACGAGGGGGGTCCTTCAGGGGTGAGAGGACTCCTTCATGTCAGTGGCTGGGGTGTGGTGTGTGGCACGCTGGGCGCCATACACCAGACACTGGCAGTACGAGGGGGTCCTTCAGGGGTGAGAGGGCTCCTTCATGCCAGTGTCTGGGGTGTGGTGTGGCACGCTGTGCGTTATGCACCAGACATTGGCAGGACGAGGAGGGACCTCTACTGGTGAGAGGACTCACTTCATGACAGTGGCTGGGGCGTGGTGTGTGGCGGGTTATTGCTCATGGTGATCCGTGTGAGGCGCGGCAAGGTTGCCTCGTCACTGCTCTCACACCTTCGGGACTGGGATGGACCCTTGGGGAGGAAGGGTTCGGCCCAGTACCAACCCAGGAAAGTAAAAGTCAAATAGTTTTGTCACCGTTATTGACCGCTTCGTTATCGAGGAATCGCTTCGTGGAAAAACGCATCGTGAAAAATCGCATTATGAAAAATATTATCGTGGAATATTGTATCGCGGAAAATATTATCGTGGAAAATTGAATCTTGGAATATATTATCGTGGAAAATATTAAGGAGGAGAATCGAATCGTGGAAAATATTATCGTGGAAAATCGAATCGTGGAAAATATTATCGTGGAGAATCGCATCGCGGAAAATATTATCGTGGAAAATTGAATCTTGGAAAATATTATTGTGGAAAATATTATGGAGGAGAATCGAATCGTGGAAAATTTTATCGTGGAAAATCGAATCGTGGATAAAATTATCGTGGAAAATATTATCATGGAAAATATTATCGTGGAAAATCGAATCGTGGAAAATATTATCGAGGAGAATCGCATCGCGGAAAATATTATCGTGGAAAATCGAATCGTGGAAAAACACATCGTGAAAAATATTATCGTGGAAAATCGTATCGCGGAAAATATCATCGAGGAGAATCGAATCATGGAAAATCGCACTGTAGAAAATATTATCGCGGAAAATTGTGGCTATTTGTTTATTTGTTTATTTATTTATTTATCTATTTATCATATACTTTATAATATATATCTACTATACCATGGTGTTATTTTTACATCTCGATATTGTTTTTCATTTATAATTCAGGAAAGACTACGTAAAATGAATGAGAGAGAGAGAGAGAGAGAGAGAGAGAGAGAGAGAGAGAGAGAGAGAGAGAGAGAGAGAGAGAGAGAGAGTGTTTTGGGGTCGAGGTCTCAAGCCCACGGGTTCGAATCCTGTCCACGGTCCGAGTGTAGGTTGGGTTTCCTCACTGGGTAACGTTTCTAGCGGGTGGGCTTTGAGATAGACCACAAAAAGTATCGCCTTTAGCCCAGAAATTCCAGTGAAAAGCCCTCATGGTATAAAAAGAGAGAGAGAGAGAGAGAGAGAGAGAGAGAGAGGGGGAGAGAAATCAATTATAGGGGGTGCTGGGAAGTGATGCACACACTTCACTTTCTTTTATTCTTGTAATAACAAGATTTTATTTACGGGTGCTGGACTCCTTAGACATGACAACAGGGGTGCTATGGTCGGAAAAGGTTCGGAAACGTTGTTCTAGGTGGTTACGCCAAAGATACCACTATCAATAAAATTGCCTGCGCCACTAATGGTTGAAAGCTGAACAGCGCTTCTAATACTCTTCATGTTACCTTCAGGAGCTATAGGCCAGGACATTAGAAAAAAAAAAATGTAGTAGTAGTAGTAGTAGTAGCAGTAGTAGTAACAGTAGTAGTCCGTAGTAGTAGTAGTAGTAGTAGTAGTAGTAGTAGTAGTAGTAGTAGTAGTAGTAGTATAGTGAGTAGCAACAGAAGCCGCAAATAATGTTCACGCACTCTTCACAAACTCTAGGGTGAGACACAGCCACGTTTCACTTACTTTGCGGACAAACTCCCCACATTTCCCTCTCTCCCTCCTCTCCCACTTTCTCTCTCTGTCCCTCTCACTCACTCATACACCCTTTTACTTTTTTCCTCCTCTCTTACGCTTTCTCTGTTCCTCTCACTCACTCACACACACACACTGCCCCACTCTCTTTCTCCTCTGCCACGCTCTCTATGTCACTCTCACTCTCTCACTCACTCACTCACACACTGTCTCACTCTCTCCCACACCCACACTCCTTCTCTGTCCCTCTCACTGACTCACACACTCACTCACACACCCTCCTACTCTCTCCTCCTCTCCCACGCTCTCTCCGTCCCTCTCACTCACTCTCTTGTTAGCTAACCCAGTATAAATATTCATGAGTTCATACCTATAAATCCGTTCGTCTTCGCGTGGTATATCTCGGCTCTTCACAAGTTTTGTAGAGTGCGTTGTTGCTTCCCCACCAACCCCCAGCGTGGTTCCTATGTCTGGGTGTTGAAGATCTTGTCTTTCATCTCGCTTTGATTTTCACTTGAATCTTGCACTGCGATAATGATTGATATGTAGTTTGTCAGTACTTAACTTCTGCAACATTCACGGTCTTGGATCTAATTTTTCAATTTGTGAAACACCACCTCTCCTCTACTAAACCTCATCCCCTTTTCCTCACCGAAGCACAGCTGTCTGAGGAAATTGACAGTAGCCACTTCTCTGTTCTTTCCTACTTTCTCTATTCTCATTTTCGTTCCAAAGCTGGATGTTGCGTCTATGTGCAACGACTTAAATTGCTCTCGTGCCTACGCTCTTGAATGTTCCGAATTTTCCACCATCTGGCTTAGACTCAACAGTTACTGTCTAACTAAATTTATCTGTGCTGTCTATCTCTCTCCTAACTCTTCTGACTATAGCAAATTCTTTTACTACTTAACTTCCAACGTGAAGCACATTCTGCCATAAGAACATAGGAAAAGAGGAAAGCTGCAAGAGGCTGCCTGGCCTACACGTGGCAGTCCCTGTCTGTGTATTTTTTTTTTTTTTTTTTTTTACGTAATGTCCCATACCACCTGTAGGCATACTTGAAGAGTATATGTGGGAAGCGCTGTTGATCTTCCGCCCATTAGTGGCACAGGCAATTTTTTTTTATAGTGGTACCCATTCTAGGGCCCATATCACCACCTAAGTGCAATTTTGGTGTAACCACCTAGAACCTGGGTACCATGGTTACATGTAGGTAACTTTAAACCACTCAACAAATGGCATAGCTTCAAAGTGGTATGTGGTGGGATTCGAACCTACGAGTACTCGTGGACGTCTGCCTGATCCCACACACACCACCTTATCCACTACCCCACCACCTCCCTGTGTTTGTGATTAAAGCTACCTAATTCCATTTATCATCTCCATCCATGAACTTATCTAATTTTCTTTTAAAGCTCCCTATTGACTTAGCCCTGATTACATGACCACTGAGACCATTTCAAAACCGATTTCTTCCCATTTCTCTCCTAAACCTGAATTTTTTCAAGTTTAAACCCATTATTTCTTGTTCTGTTATGTATCTACGTAGAATACTTCACGATACAGTGATTTTGACACATTATTAATTACTATTTTTGCCAATGTCATTTAGAGTGACGATGGTGGTGTGCTCAGTAGTCCAGTAGTATTAGCTTTTCACCCGGAACAAATAAGTAACAAGCTGAAATTTTCAGGAAGTATTCAGAAGACCTTTCCTAATAACATACTAAAAGTCCCAAAGAATCCGTTGCGAGGGTTTTGAGAAATTCAAGATGGCGTCCAAAATGGCAGCTAATTTTAGATTTTGTTATATATCAAGCCCCAAACATCATAGAAAGTCAAACAATTAGTCTATATATATGATTTTTGGGGCAAGGACTGCAATTCTTTAACTATTTTTTTATCATCTGAATTTTAAATGGAATCATTAGGAAAAGAAAAACAAAATACATGTTTATTAACCTGAACATACACACATTATACAATAAAAGTCATGCCAGTAGCAAGAAACAACACTTAACCATTGCCTTAACTGTAGAAAAAAAATGCTTAGCTGTAGTCCTAATTATAGAATTTTAATCAATCAACCAATAAATAAATCAATAAATCAAATCAATTTTGACGATGGTCTTAGGCATCGTCTTCGTCATCAGTTTCAATGGAAACTGGTCTTGGTGCTTCAGTCTCTTCATCATCATCAATGAAGGATGGCATTTGTGCTGCATTTTTGCAGGTTTTACCACTGCAATTTGTACATATGGCAGAGCAGTGCACCCCCATCTTCCTGCAGCCACATGATGCTCCACAGCTATCTGCTTTGCAGCCACTTGAGATCATGTTGAGCAGACAGTCGGGGGCAATGGGGTAGTCAGTTTCAATTGGAATTAGGATGTCCTCCAGCTTCCATCCCCAGGCTGTTGGCTGCAAGGGCCTGCCCATCCATTCTTGGACAGTATGATAAGTTTTGAAGGAATGCTGTTTGGCTGCAGCACTTGTCGGAGGCAAACTTGCCAGTTGGAAGGATGAGGACAGAGATACTCTGCTGATTGCCTGTTTGTAGGCAGTGTAGCAGAACTCATCCAGTGACACACCATGAGGTGCACCATACAACTTCAGGAGGAAGCTTTCACCTGCTTCTTGCATTTGTTGGTGAGTGTTTCCAGCATTATAGAATGTCTTGAGCTTATCATACTCCTTCTTGTTGTGAACCAGGTTGAATGCCTTGTGCTTCCCTTGCCGATACACAGCAGACACTGTGTCACCTCCAGTTATGGCGCGTAACACCATCAGATATTTACTGGTCTCACCAAGGCTTTCCTGGATATAACAAACCTTGTACAATGTGGTGGGATTCATACAGCATAGCATATAAAGATCCATGTCTGCACTTGCTTGGTTCACCAGCATCACCAACAAGTCAGTGTCAGTTGCAACGACAACCACTGGTTCACCACTCTGCCAAGGATAGAGCTGTAGAGACAATCAAGGCATCTCCATCAGCACTTGCCTGCTTCACTGCTATGCCTGATTGAGTCATCATGCTAGAGAGCATGTCTATGAGACTCTTCTTGTTGTTGCTATTTGCCAGAAATGCTGCCTGTGTAGTGGTAGTATGCATGTGCTGGTCAAACAGGATGTCACTGGATGTGGCCTTCTTTGCCCTACGCATTTGCTCTGCTGCCTTTGTGGAGATAGTGCTGTAGCCATCAAACACAGTGGTAATGCCAGCCCCATAGTGCTTAAAGACATAGGCAATGTAGCCCTGACACACACTTCCATAGGTAGATCGCTGTGGCCAAACTACAGAGTGCAGCAAGTAGCTGCCATCCACTACAAACTGACAGTTGTTTGGAAGGCTGTGTTGCATCGGAACAAATGACTTGAGGACAGTACCCAGAGCACTCTTGGTTGGTTTCCGCATAGCACCATCTTGAAAGAGAGATGGGGGCTGTGGAGCAAGCTCATATGACATGTACTTCTCCATGTCAGAACTTGTCTTCAAGATGCAAGTGATGCGGTTAAAGAATACAGTTGGATTTACCACTGTGCTCTGCCCCAGTGGCTATGGATACCAACTGATCAGCTTGGTAGCCTGCAAATGGTGGATGGGCCTTTAGCCACTGGAGAAAGACATTATAGTCGTTCTTGTCTTTGACCTGAGAGGATGAGCGGAGATCCTTGTGCTGCTCAGATGGCATGGTGTGAACACCTGTGAATGCACTTGTAACTCAAAAACATGACATGTGCCAGCCAATCTATAGGTGTTACCAACTAAATACACATACACATGACAAAATAATAATTATACACAATTACAACACACCCATATCACACCACAAGAATACAATTAATATAAATCATTATGATACCAGCGTTGCCCATACATAGCTGATGGCAACCGGTGTCGGCCCGATACCACCATGCTTGCTGGGACGGGCTCTATTTATCTCACATACACTGTCATAAATGCATTCCTTGGGTCTGAAAACCTATATTTTCATATTTCATTTGTGTTTCTATTTTTGATTGAGACCTGAGATATAACAAAATATGATATCGATGGCCATTTTGGACGCCATCTTGAATTTCTCAAAACCCTCGCGGCGAATTCTTGGGGACTTTTAGTATGTTATTAGGGAAGGTCTCCTGAGCACCTTCTGAAATTTCAGCTTGTTACTAATTTGTTCCGGGTTGAAGCCATATTTGAGCTAATGCTCCTGGACTACAGAGTATCACAGTGGTTATATAAGTAGTGGTGAGATCCTGGGAAACATATTGTTGATATCAGTCAGTGATCTCAGATCTAAACATAAATTATTTGCTCGAAGTACTTGCTTATGTGTGAACACTCA
>NC_059295.1:41210281-41360281 GCF_017591435.1 Portunus trituberculatus
GCCAACCTTCACCACTATCAACACCCAATTTTTTCCTACCACAGGTAGTCTTTTACTTGAATGATTGACCTTTGATTTAAAGTTTCATGTCCTTGTGTCACCTGATTATGTTATTGTTGGTACAATTTTGTTATTCCAAAAGTCTTTTTGTGTCTATGTTCATGTTATGGAAATGGGTAAAAGTAATAGAAGACCTACATGGGAATATAAAATGGGAGAAGAGATTATAATAAAAAGAAGAGAAGAGAAAGACCTGGGAGTAATTATACAAGACACAACCTCTATTGGTTTAAGGACACTGACTGATGATACTATGGAAAAGGATTTCTCGGGTTTCAGGGATGAACGAGGTAATATGAGAAGGCTTATTAATGTAGAAAGAGAATTAAGATATATGAAGGTGATGACTTCTCATGGACAAACAAGACCGACTGCTAACGGAGAACACAGCTCTGAAATTGAGAGTAGCTGAATGTGAGAAAGTCAGTGCAATAAACCAGGAATTGAAAGAGGAGATTCTGGAAATAAGGAAGCAAAATGACGTTCTAAAAACCACATGCCAAAATCATGAAAGCTAAAGTGCAGGACGGGGTTACAGACAGGACAGAAGGTGGTCTAGGTGATAACAAGTTGAAAAAACTAAGAAATGAATGGAAACAGGAGCAAGAAGAGGAAAAAGTCAAATTTTCAGAAGTGGTAAGGAGACAATTTCAGGAGATCAAGGAGAAGGAATATTTGGTGCGGGATGCAGTGGACAAGAAAAAAAGCTTCGTGATTTATGGGATGAGGGAAAAGAAAAATCCAAATAAATTCACAAGAGAACGTGAAGAAAGGGAAATGGCCAAAACTGTTATCAAAAGAGTACAAGACAGCACACAAAAATCTGACCAGGAGGTGGAGGAAGTGATTAGGCTAGGAAGGCACAGTGAAGGGGGTAGGAGACCAATGAAGGTGAAAATGAGATCTCAAGTGGCTGTAGAGGAAATTATGGCTAGTAAAGGGAAGCTGCCCGATGATGATGATCACAAGGAAATATGGATAAAAGGAAATATGAACTTAGAGGAAAGGGAAAAGGAGAAAGTGCTAAGAAGTGAAGCTAAGGAAAAAAAACGAGAAAAGGACAGAGATAGAGAAGAAGAATTTTTACTGGAGGGTTCTGGATATGAGACTAAAGAAGTGGTACCTAAGGAAAAAAGAGGAGGTCGTGGAGGAGGCAATAAATTAAGAGTGAGTTATACTAACATAGATGGGTTGTTATCAAGCATATTGAAAGTTAGGGATTATTTGAAAGAGAAAAGCCAGATGTAATGTGCATCGTTGAAACAAAACTGAAAAAGAGATCCATGTCAACTTTAAAGAGGAGGATATAATACCTGGAGGAGGGACAGGAAGGATAAAGGGGGAGGAGGAGTGCTAATAATGGTTCGTGATAATATATGTGTGGAGGATGTGCAATATGGTGAGGACAAAGTGGAAGTAATGGGAGTAACAATCAGAACAGAAGATTTGAAGAAAAGAAAATTATAGTTACATATGTTCCACCAAAGACTAATACATGGGGATCAGAAGAGCATAAAGATATGCAAAGAGAGGTGATAAAGTGCCTAGATAACATGATAAGAAGAGATAGAAGAATACTCTTAGTTGGAGACTTTAACTGTAAAAAATAAACTGGAGAGATGGAAGTAATGGATAATGCTGGGCAGTGGAGTGAGAAAGTGTTACAGTTGACTATGGTTAATACAATGGACCAGTGGGTGGAGGAGTCAACAAGGTACAGGGGAAGAAGAACCATCGTTGCTTGACCTAGTTTTCACAAAGAAACCAGAGTCCCTCCAATCATACAATACCTTAGTCCAATGGGGAAAAGTGATCATGTGACATTAGAGATGCAAATGCAGGAGGAAGATGAGATAAGTTACAGAGAGGACTATAAAGGAGAGAGATTAAATTATGCAAGAGCAGATTTTGAAAAATTAAGGATTTATTTTGCTGATATTGAGTGGAGTAATATTATGTGCAGGAAGACTGTACAAGAGAAATATGATATATTCTTACAGAAATACAATGAAGGAGTAAAAAAGTTTGTTCCTGTTTATAGAGTTCAGAAAAAATACATGCTTGGTACAATGCTAGATGCATACAAGCAAAAAGGCAAAAGATAAAGCGTGGAAGAAACTCTTAAAGCAGGAAATGACTATAATAGTCGGCAGTACAAAGATACTAGAAATGAATATATTAGAGTAAGGAGAGAGGAAGAAAGAAAGTTTGAGAAAGATGTAGTGGATAAAAGCAAAGATGAACCCAAACTTTTCTACAAGTTTATAAATGGCAAAACAAAGAATAAGGAAACAATTGAAAAATAATTAAAGAAGGAAGACATACCAAACAGAGAAGGAAATGTGTGAAATAATGAATGAGAGCTTCAAAACGGTATTCACTGCAGAAGATGATTTCACAGAACCTAATAGGACATTGGATTGCCAAGGATTACAGGAGATTGCAGTGCACAAAGAGGATATTGGAAGATTACTGGATAAGTTGGAAGTCAGAAAAGCAATGGGGCCAGATGGTGTATCAGGCTGGGTGTTAAAAGAATGTAAAGAGCAATTACTGGATCCAATTTGGGAAATAATTAAAAGTTCAATAAATGAAGGGAAAGTTCCACTAGAGTGGAAGAGAGCCAACGTAATACCGATATTTAAAGGAGGAAAGGCAACTGAACCACTAAACTACAGACCAGTGTCACTTACAAGTGTCGTAGGGAAGTTATGTGAAATAATTATCAAAGAAAAATGGGTTAAATTTCTAGAAGAGGAGCAAGTCATATCGAACAGACAATTTGGGTTCAGGACAGGGCGGTCATGTGTATCAAACTTATTAAGCTTCTACTCAGAGTTATTGCAGGACTTGAAAACAGAGATGGATGGGTAGACACAGTATACCTGGACATTAAAAGGCTTTTGATAAAGTCCTCATGGAAGACTTCTTTGGAAACTAGAGAACATAGGAGGACTGCGTGGAACCTTGCTCGAATGGACAAGAGATTATTTGAAGGATAGGAAATGAGAACTGTGATCAGAGATACATACTCATCTTGGGGTAAAGTAACTAGCGGAGTGCCACAAGGGTCAGTGTTAGCCCCCATTATGTTTCAAGTTTATGTAAACGACATTCACATTGGGATAAACAGTTATATAAATTTATTCGCTGATGATGCAAAGTTGCTAAGAGTTATCAAAACCAGAGAGGACTGTCTGCTGTTGCAGGAAGATTTAAACAAGATCTATGAATGGAGCAAGAAGTGGAAATTGGAGTTTAATGCCAAGAAATGCCACATAATGGAACTAGGAAAGAGTAAGAGAAGACCAGTATGGAACTATTTGATGGGAGAGGAGCAAATAATGAAGACTAAAGAGGAAAAAGATCTTGGAGTGATCATACAAGAAAATCTGAGCCCTGATAAACACATAAGCAAGATATTTGGACTATCATATAAGATGTTGACTAATATAAGAGTGGCATTTCATTACATGGATAAAGATATGATGAAAAAATCATCACAAGCATGATACGCCCAAGGCTGGAATATGCAGCAGTGGTATGGTCTCCGAGCTCTAAAAAGGATATAAGAAAATTGGAAAGGATACAGAAGATTGCTACAAAGATGGTGCCGGAATTAAAGGACCTCACATATGAAGAACGACTGAAGGAAATGGGACTGCCAACCTTACAAGATAGAAGAGAACGGGGACCTAATAACAATGTATAAGATAGTAAATGATATTGAAAAGATAGACAAAGAAGACCTGGTGCTGTTGACGGAAGAAGATGGAAGGACAAGAGGACATGAAAAGAAGATCAGGATAAGGCAGTGTGTGAAAGATATTTTGAAAATACAGTTTTCCACACAGAACAGTGGAAAAATGGAATGCATTGGATAATGGAATTGTTACAGCACATAGTGTGCATAACTTTAAAGAAAAACTAGATAAATGGAGATATGGAGACAGGACACTATGAGCCCCACTCAAACCCTGTACAATACAACTAGGTAAATAAGAATGCAGGAACAACTGGCAGAAAAAGTTTGTGAAGTAATTGATGCCTCATTAAGGGAAGGTGTAGTGCCCCAAGACTGGAAAAGAGCTAACATTGTCCCAATCTATAAATCAGGTAACAAGAGAGACCCATTGAACTATAGACCAGTGTCACTTACAAGTGTGGTAGCTAAGATGTGTGAGAGGGTGGTGAAGAATAGATGGACAGACTTCTTGGAGAAAATGACATACTTTGTGAGTGTCAATTTGGTTTTAGAAAAGGGCGTTCATGCACGACAAACCTGATATGTTACTATTCGAGGGTGATAGATGTAATACAGGAAAGAGATGGTTGGGCTGATGGAATATATCTGGATTTAAAAAAGGCCTTTGATAAGGTACCACACCAGAGACTGATCTGGAAACTTGAAATGGTAGGAGGAGTGCATGGCAGTTTACTAAAATGGATGGAAGACTTTTGGTAGGAAGAGAAATGAGAACAATAATTAAGGACAGACCATCAGAATGGGGCTTGGTGGAGAGTGGAGTTCCACAGGGATCAGTGTTGGCACCAGTAATGTTCGCAGTCTACATAAATGACATGGTGGATGGGGTGTCCAGTTATGTGAGCCTATTTGCAGACGATGCAAAATTGTTAAGAAAAGTGAGATGTGACAAAGATTGCGAACTACTCCAGGAAGACTTGGACAGAATATGGAAATGGAGCTGTACATGGCAAATGGAGTTCAACACGACAAAATGCAAGAAATTAGAGTTTGGCAAGAGTGAAAGAAGAATCAGGAGTATGTACAAGATAGGAAATGAAGACATAAAACCAGTCATGAAGAAAAAGACCTTGGGGTGACAATTACCAATGACCTATCGCCAGAGAGACATATAAACAAAATAATTGGAGAAGTATTGAACTTATTGAGGAACATAAGAGTGGCGTCAGATATTTAGATGAAGAAATGATGAAGAAAATAATTACTGCAATGATAAGACCGAGGCTTGAATATGCAACAATACAGTGGGCTCGAACTTAAAGAAACACATAAGAAACTAGAGAAAGTACAGAGGGCTGCAACAAAAATGGTGCCTGACTTAAGAGATTTGACTTATGAGGACAGACTGAAAAGAATGCAACTTCCAACCCTGGAAAACAGAAGAGAGAGGGGAGACCTGATAGCAATATACAGAGTGATGATTGGCATGGAAAAATGGATAGGGAAGATCTGTGTATGTGGAATGAAAGAATGTCGAGAGGGCATGGAAAAAACTAAAGATGGCCACTTATAGGAGAGATGTGAAAAATATAGCTTCCTCATAGAAGGGTGGAAGCATGGAATAGTTTAGACGTGGAAGTGGTCAACGCAAGGAATATTCATGATTTTAAGAAAAAGCTGGACATTAATAGATATGGAGACGGGACAACACGAGCATAGCTCTTTTCCCGTATGTTACAATTAGGTAAATACAATTAGGTAAATACACACACACACACACACACACACACACACACACACACACACACACACACACACACACACACACTCAAATGAGATTATTGAAAAACCTCTGGGATTATGGCAGCTAGGAGATTGGAGCAAGGCAAGGGAATCTTCTGGATTTAAGGAGGCGAGAGTCAACATGAAAAGGATTATCACAATGGATGGAAAAATTAGTCTTGAAGGAGATGATTGCAGGGATTTTTGAAGAACAGGATCAGCTGATCATGGATAACCTAGAGCTGAGAGAGATATATATGAAAAGTTACAGAGTACAGTTAGAATGAATAATAACATGAAGAAAACTCTAGACAAAATAAAAAGGGAAAACAGCACCCTTAGGGGCAAATGTGTGAATTATAAAGTAGACTACGAGGACTTGAATATAGGCTATCACTAATGTGGAAACCGAAAAGGGGATAAGCGAAACAAAACTAGAGGAATGGAAGAAGGTCTGGAAAAAAGAATAATAAGAAGAAAAGAAGTGAATTTTGCTGAAGTAGTTAAGCAACAAATAATGTAGAAAACAAAGGACACATATGTGATCAAAGAAAGGGAAGAATTAGTGAAGAGATATTGTGAACAAAAAGAAGTGTATAGTTATGCATGAACTAAAAGAAAAAAGAATCCAATGAAATTTGTGCGGGAGAAAAGAAAGAGATGCCAGAGCAAATTATCTAAGTGGTTCATGATGAAGAACAGTGTCTTGAGAAAGAAATACAAGAAATATTCATACTTGGTAATTAGAGTGAGGGAACCGAAACACCACTGAAAGTTAAAATGAGATTGCAAGCAGAGGTAGAAGAAATATTAGGAAGGACTGAAAAGCTGACTGGTAAAACAGAATATAAAAATATTTGGATAAAGAGAGAGATGAATTAGGTAGAAAGGGAAAAAGAGAGAGAACTAAGAAGTGAAGCTAAGGAAAAAAATGAGAGGAGGACAGAGAACGAGAATAAGAAATTTTATAGGAGAGTATATTCAGGAAGGGGAAGGGAAGCATTAAGAGTCATGTATGGATAGATTTATATCAGGAAGTTTGGAAGTGAGAGATTATATACTGGAAAAAGGACTGGATATGGCATGTATAACAGAAGCAAAGTTATGTGAAAACGTCCAAGTGAATTTTAAGAGGCAGGGGTATGATGTATGGAGGAGAGACGGAAAGGGAGGAGGAGTATTGATAATGACTCAAGAGGATATATACATGGAGGAGGTACAGTACGGAGATGGACTGGCAGAGATTTTAAGCATAACAATTAGAACGGGGGAAGGGGGGAGGAGTATCATAGTAACATAATGTGCCACTGAAGACTAATACATGGAAACGGTGTACATAAAGAAATGCAAAGGGAAATGCTAAACTGCCTGGACAACATGCTAAGGAAGGACAGAAGAGTGCTACTTGTGGGAGATTTAAACTGCAAACATGTAAATTGGGAAAAAATGAAAGCTAACACTCACGCTGGTCGTTGGGGAGAAAGTGTTACAATTGGCCATGGTAAACACATTGGACTATTGGGTGAAGGACTATACAAAATATGGAGGGGAAGAAGAACCATCTATGCTGGATTTGGTATAAAAAAAAAAAAAAAAAAAAAAAAAAAAAAAAAATGGAGCCTTATCTACCCATCAAATTTCATAGCTCAATGGGGGAAAAGGTGATCATGTGGTCCTAGAAATTGATTTAGAGGTTCAGGAAATTTTGAAATGCAAAGAGGGACACAAAAAGATGGAATAACACTGTCAAATTTTGGAGGATTAAGAAGTTATTTTGGTAGCACTGAGTGCAAGAAAATTTTGCAAGGCAAGACAATTCAAGAAGAGTATAAAACATTCCTAGACAAGTACAATGAGAGAGCAAAAAGATATGTTCCCAAATACAGAATAAAAGAGAGCAAACACACATGATATAACGCTTTATGTGCAAAAGCTAAAAAGTGTAAGGATGCAGCTTTGAAAAAATTAAGGAAGCAATGGAATGAAGTAAACAAGAAGCAGTATAAAGAGGCACAAAACAAATACATCAGGACAAGATGGGTGGAGGAGAGAAATTTTTAAAAGGATTTAGTGAATAGATGTGAAGGGAAATCCAAGCTTTTATATAAGTACTATATAAATAAAAACATGACAAACAGAGACCATCACTAAGTTAATTAAGGGAAACAGGATGAAAGAAACACTGGAAGAAATGAGTGAACTTATAAATGAGAGCTTTAAATCAATATTTAATGAAGAGGGAGAGTTCATAGAGCCAAGCAACCAAGAGACACAGGAAGGATTAAGAAATGTTGTGGTGCAAAAACAGACAATTAAAGAATTACTAGAAAAGGTGGATGTAAGAAGGGCAATGGGACTAGATGAAGTGTCAGGATGGACACTGAGAGAATGTAGAGAACAACTGGTAGACCTAATTTGAGATGTGATAAAGAGCTCATTCATGGAAGGGAAAGTAACAAGGGAATGGAAAAGAGTAAATATAGTCCCAATATACAAAGGAGGGAAAAGAACGAAGCCCTTGAATTATAGGCCTGTGTCTATGATTAGTGTTGTGGGAAAGCTTGGTGAAATTATGATTAAAGAAAAATGGCTGGATTATCTAGAGGAAAATTAAATCAGAAACAACTCCCAATTTGGATTTAGAAAAGGAAAATCATGTATAACATATCTACTAAGCTTCTATACAGGTACAAGGGAGATACATGGGAAGACACAGTATATTTAGATATCAAAAAGGCTTTTGACAGAGTACCACATAGAAAACCCCTATGGAAAATAGAACATATAGGAGGAGTACAGGGAAGTACCTTAAGCTGGATGAGGGACTACTTAACAGAAAGAGAAATGAGTACAATGTTAAAAGACACCCCATCAAGTTGGAGCACAGTAATCAATGGCGTATCACAGGGGTCAATGCTGGCACTAATAATGTTTGAAATATACATTAATGACATACAGGAGAACCTGAGTAGTTACATAAATTTGTTTGCTGATAATGCAAAACTCTTGAGAGTAATAAGGGACAATGAGGATTGTATGGTATTGCAGAGAGATATTGATAAGATCTAGGAATGAAGCCAAAAGTGGAAATTAGAACTTAACCCATTCAGTACCATGACGCGTTTCCATGTACATTCTGGTTACTCTTTGGTGATTCTATACAGCTTAAGAAATTAATGTAGAGGATTAAAATAGTGAAGACTGAGGCCATTAATCTTCAGATCTCCATAGACCCTTACTAATGTCAATAATATGGTCTAATCATACACATATCTCAGGGTAAAAATGCGTCACAGTACTGAAAGAGTTAATGCCAAAAAATGTCATGTAATGGAAATAGGTAAAAGTTATAGAAGATCTATGTGGGAAGGCAAAATGGGAGAAGAGGTTATAATGAAAAAGAAGAAAGAGAAGGACCTGGGAGTGATTATACAAGACACTCTGACCCTCAAAAAACACATAAATGTGTTATTTGTTTCAACAAACAAGATACTATCAAATATCAAGGTGGCATTTAACTATATGTGTAGTGTCGGAGATAATAATATCAAGTTTTTAGTCATTACAATCATAGCTGTAAGTGTAGCGACACACGTGATCATGAGACATGCAGACATACAGACGCGTCCCAGAGGAAGAGATATTAGCCAGTCATGAATTAAAAGCATTAAACTTACTCTCTATGTAATCAGAAGTTTAACAAATTTTTTACTCCAGTAAGTAAAGGGAGAACTGAACTGTTCAGGAAAGTGTTTTTCAGTAATGTAATCTCCTTAGTAATGGTAATCAAAATCACTTTTAGTTACTCCACACCAATCCTAGTATGGCGACTGACAATGCTTGGGAGGGGGAGGAAGCAGGGCCCACTAGGGGGCTTTGAGTGTGAGAAACAGCGTGAAAGGCACTTCTCACATCAGTGCAGCTCTTCTCTCCGTCTGATGTAGGTTAGTCGCATACTTGCTCATTAAATTTTAACGTAATTTTTATATAAAACATATTACATATATATAGACAGTGGAGATTCAATACTCGAACTTTTCAATACTCGAACACAAAAGTTTGATTTAATACTCAAAAATATACCTGATAGTCGAACGTCCACACCTGTGGTTGTAAACAAAGGCTCCTTGGTGTCCCCTCTCCCCTTTGCCATTTGTGACTTGTGCTGCTGCTGTCATCAGAATAACATTCTCCTGCATTGTATCTATAGTTTTTCATTTATAAACTTACATTAACACCAAAGGCTTTATTAGCTGTGAAAATATCTGGTACTCAAACGGCAGCAAATTTGGTAGTATACAAAACTCTGTCATCTCCCTTCTCGCAGCTGCCACTGTACTGTTCTGATGCCGTATTACTGGTAATACGGAAAGTTTGTATTACCGTATCAGCGGCATACAGGTATTACTGTAATACCGGTATACCGGATGGTGGTGCACATTACTAGTTCTAGTGCAGTCTTGAGATAAACAACAATCTTCTGTGTTCTGTCGATAATGTTTCATTTAGAAACTTTTGATGATACCAAAGAGGCTTATTAGTGAGAGTGCAAGTATTAGTGGTGCACAACAGTGACAGCACTCCATTAGTGGATTCACAGGAATCACACCAGGAGAAAAGTTACAAAAGATGTTTTCATGGATGGTGACTCATCCTCCAGCGACCTCCCACCTCCTCCCCTCCTCTTCTAAGTTATTCATCACCAGCCTTCACTTACAGTAAGTACAAAACAAAATTGTAAAAAAAATACATTGAAATTTTTATAAACTTGAGGTTTTGCTAAGATTGGAATGAATTACTTGATTTATGGGCATCAATAGTTGAACTTTTTAATATTCAAACAGCCATTTGGAACAAATTAAGTTCGAGTATTGAGTCTCCACTGTATGTATATATATATATATATATATATATATATATATATATATATATATATATATATATATATATATATATATATATATATATATATATATATATATATATATATATATATATATATATATATATATATATATATATATATATATATATATATATATATATATATATATATATATATATATATATATATATATATATATATATATATATATATATATATATATATATATATATAAATTGTTTAATCAGTGCGGCTCTTCTCTCTGTCTGATGCAGATATGGCTACTCTGCATATGTGCCTGGTCCACGTGTGTGTGCTTGTTAGGCTAGCTTAGTGTAGTGAGTGATGGTATTGCATTGGTGGTGGTGTTAAGGACAGTGGAGGGGGATAGCGTCACAACTTGGTACACGTCTCCAAAAACAGTGTTTTTTGGGGGGGCCTTAAAGAGAAGTGAAGTGAGTTTTTTCTTTGACCGTGAGTGGAGTTAAGAACAACCTGTGTTAAGTGTGTCGCCACAAGTCAGCTGTAATTAGGCTGTGTAGTGACTTATATGATGTAATTTTTTTGTGTGTAATTTATTTTTTCAGTGAGTGAAATATCCTCTCTCTGGTGAGCTGGACTGTAAATTAATGAAACATGATCGTGGGGACAGAGTTAATTTAATATCATTCCATTTATATGTTGTAAAGTGTGTGATTTTGTTCAGTGGTAATCTTTTTAAATCTATAACCCTGTGCCTTGATAACAGCTACTGTTACCATTAGTTAAAAATAAAGCTTCAAAATTTATTCAAAATTTTAATAATTTTCCCTTTATTCATCATAAGTATTTTTTTTTTATTTATCTTATTTATTTATATTTTTCTCTCCACATTACAAATGGACAAGAGTATGATGAAAAAGATCATAACCATGACGGATTTGAATATGCAGCAGTGGTGTGGTCACCACATATCCAAAAGAACACCAGGAAACTAGAAAGAATCCAAAGAACAGCCACAAAGGTGAAAGGCTAGAAATAAAGGACCTTCCCTATGAAGATAAACTAAACAAAATGGAACTACCAACTTTGAAGGGCAGACAGGAGAGAGGAGATCTAATGACAAAGTACAAGATAGTAAACTGTATGGAAAAGATAGACAAACAAGACCTGGTATCACTGATTGAAGATGGAGATAGATGAACAAGAGCACACTCTAAGATCAGTAAAGGTCAATGTCTGAGAAACATTAAAAAGTTTAATTTTCACACATAGGTCAGTGGACATCTGGAATAGCTTGACTGATGAGATTGTAACATCAGAAAGTATGCATAAATTTAAGGAAAAGTTAGCCAAAATTAGATACAAAGACAGGTCACTATGAGCCTCGCTCAAACCCTGTAATATACAACTGGGTAAATACACAAACACACACACACACACACACACACACACGCCCGGTAGCTCAGTGGTTAGAGCGCTGGCTTCACAAGCCAGAGGACCGGGGTTCGATTCCCCGGCCGGGTGAAGATATTTGGGTGTGTCTCCTTTCACGTAGCCCTGTTCACCTAGCAGTGAGTAGGTACGGGATGTAAATCGAGGAGTTGTGACCTTGTTGTCCCGGTGTGTGGTGTGTGCCTGGTCTTAGGCCTATCCGAAGATCGGAAATAATGAGCTCTGAGCTCGCTCCTTAGGGTAACGTCTGGCTGTCTCGTCAGAGACTGCAGCAGATCAAACAGTGAAACACACACACACACACACACACACACACACACACACATTTCTACAAAATGCTTTCACTTTATCAGAAACTTTCTACATATACAGCAGAGATTTAATACTGAAACTTAATTCATTCCAAATGGCTGTTTGAGTATGAAAAAGTTCAACTACTGATGCCTATAAATCAGGCAATTCATTCTAACCTTAGCAAAACCTTAAGTTTACAAAAATTTCAATGTAAATTCTTTTATAATTTTTATTTGTACTTACCGTAAGTAAAGGCTGCAGATGGATAACGTAGAAGAGGAGGGGAGAAGGGTAGGGAGGAGGAGAAAGGTTATTTGTATGAAGATGAGTCACCATTCGTGAAAACCTCTGGTAACTCTACTAGTGTTGGGCTGTGGCTCACTAACTCTTGCACTCTCACTAGATTCCTTATTTTCACCAATAATAAGCCTCTTTGGTGCCATTATAAGATTCTAAATGGAAAACTACAAACACAGGAAAATATTTTTGTTGGGAAAATTGGCAGTACTGGGGAGGGAGAGGCCAGGAGCCTTTGTTTACATATTAACAACCATGTGTGTGGACGTTCGAGTACCAAGTCAAACTTTTGCATTCAAGTATTGAAAAGTTTGACTTCAAAGATGTTCGAGTATTGAGTCTTCACTGTACTTTAAACATTTAACATATCGCAAATCATCTTCTTTTCCACTCTGAACTCATGAGAGAAAAATTGGGAATATCTTACACATAAAAAAATTAGATAACTTACACAGATAAGACATTTTCTTTGATGGAGAAAACTTTTGAAGATTCACTCCTCTTTGGTTCTTTGTCCACTTGCAGGCTATTGCGTACCACTTCAGCTTCTCTTTGAGAACTGTATGGTACGTCAATCTTACTGAGACACTGTTAAGGATTATACAATACACAATAATTTGAGATTTGTGCCAGCTTTACTACAATAAGAATATTCATAAATACTATACTGGCATATCTAAATCTTTTTTAGACCTGTAATATATAAAAGTCAATAATACAACAAATTTACGTGTTCTTTACTTGGGTTCTAGCACTGTATTTCCCACTACTATATATATGTAGCAAATGATGCGAAGATTAAGAACTATTTAACTACTTTAGTAAGTCTGATAAATTACTGCCTATTGGAAAAAGAGGAAAAGAAAAGAAGTGCACATAGACATAGGAAGAAAATACCATGGTATGAATAGAAATGCATACAAACACCAACTGAGTTGAAAAAAGGATACACCACTGCTGGTGATTGATTAGTTTTAGTCACCACAACATCCATAGTATCTGATACATCATTGTCTTCCATGAGTATGTATCAAAATGTTGTACCTTTACAAACTAAATCTTGTAAACTTATTCAGCTGTAAATGGTGTTCTGAAAAAGAAAAAAGAAAATAAATAAATAAAAAAAAAAAATAATAAACAATGATAATCAAATTACACTCTGCTAAACAAAAAGCATGAACCACCTTGCAACTTCTGGTTATTCCTAAAACTGAAAAAGACAATGAAAGGGAAGCGATTTGACACCACTGAAGACATCAAATGTAACACGACAGAACACTTGAAGTTGTTGAAGAAACAGGACTTCCAGGTAACTTTCTGAGTGGCAGGAACAGTGGAACAAGTGTGTATATGTGGAAAGAGAGTACCTTGAAGGATATTAGTGACAAAACATACTAATGTTCACAATTTAATAAATATTCACACATTTACCAAACTTTTTGATCATGCCTTGTATATATATATATATATATATATATATATATATATATATATATATATATATATATATATATATATATATATCTATCTATCTATCTATCTATCTATCTATATATATATATATATATATATATATATATATATATATATATATATATATATAGAGAGAGAGAGAGAGAGAGAGAGAGAGAGAGAGATATATATATATATATATATATATATATATATATATATATATATATATATATATATATATATATATATATATATATATATATATATATATATATATATATATATATATATATATATATATATATATATATATATATATCTATCTCTCTCTCTCTCTCTCTCTCTCTCTCTCTCTCTCTCTCTCTCTCTCTATATATATATATATATATATATATATATATATATATATATATATATATATATATATATATATATATATATATATATATATATATATATATATATATATATATATATATATATATATATATATCCAGTGGTACCTTGAGATACAAATTTGTTTCGTTCTGCGACGGAGCTCATATCCCAAAATGCTAATTTCTCAAAAAAAAATTTCTTGTTGAAATAAATTGAAATGCCATTAATCCATTCCAGCCTCCTCAAAATGAACACCTAAATCTTTTTTACACGTTTTTAGGTAAGAAAAAGGTATTTATAAATATCAATTATTGTATAGAAACATAATAAAACATAACAAAAGAGAATATAAATAGATCGACTACTTTTATAAAGTATATTTATCTCGGGAAGTTATCTACTGCATCCCCACCCTCACCTGTGTCTGTTTATCAGCTGGAGTGTAAAAATATAGCAACCCAGAGAAGACTGGTTGCTCTCTTAATCACAGAAGAGCCCTTGACAATCCTGTAAATATTATTCTTAGAATAAATGAAATTTTCAGTAGGAGAGAGAGAGAGAGAGAGAGAGAGAGAGAGAGAGAGAGAGAGAGAGAGAGAGAGAGAGAGAGAGAGAGAGAGAGAGAGAGAGAGAGAGAGAGAGAGTGAGTTTTCTCGCCTCTCTCGTGTCTGTGAATAATATCCAACTTCACTTCGAGTAAGAGACCTCCTGGTCTTCTTAGCAACGCTAGGCGACATTGCAGGGTGTTTTGGTGGTAAGTTGAGTGCGGGAAGACAAGCTGCTGCTGACGCTGTTATTGTTTTGAACAGGGGAAGTGAGTGGTGCGTGTGTTTTCCACAAAAAGTGCTGGTGTATTCAAAAGCCTATCGACTTGTGTGATATGGCAGAGCTTTCAAACTTGGAAAAAATTACCTGGATAAAACTTCGTTAAAGCGAGTTTGGTGTTTGTTAAATGAGCAGATGGTAGTAAATTGAAACCTTCATTGTAGTGAAATTTCGTTGTGTGAACCTTCGTTATGCGGGGGTTGCCTGTGTGTGTGTGTGTGTGTGTGTGTGTGTGTGTGTGTGTATATATATATATATATATATATATACACACGGGGGTTGCATATATATATATATATATATATATATATATATATATATATATATATATATATAACCCCGCTTAACCCCGAAGGTTCACACAACGAAATTTCGCTACAACGAAGGTTTCATTTACTACCATCTGCTCGTTTAACGAACACCAAACTAAGCTTTAACGAAGTTTTATCCAGGTAATTTTTTTCCAAATTTGAAAGCCCCACCATATCACGCAAGCTGACAGGCTTTTGAATACACCAGGAGCTGCTGGTACTAAGGCCTGCCTCAGGAAAAATCCTGGAACACCTATAGAATAAAGATCAAGATCAAGATCAAGCCTCTCGTGGACAACACGCGCAACACTCACTCCCCAGTCAAAACATAACAGCCTCAGCAGCAGCTTGTCTTCCCTAGCTCAACTTACCACCAAAACGGCCTGCAATTGGCCTAGTGTTCGTAAGAAGACCAGGAAGTCTCTTACTCTCCAAATGAAGCTAGATATTATTCATAGACATGAGATAGGCCAGAAAACTATAGCAGTGCTGGCCACTATCTTGACTCCATATTATACTGTCTCTATTTTCAAGTCAGCAGACTCTATTAAGAAGGCTGGTGAGACCGTATCTTCCTTGCAAGCTAAAAGAACCACCTGAACTCTTGACTCTACAATGGATAAAATGGAAAGCCTTGTGGAAATGTGGTACATAAGTTTTGTATGCAGTACAATGATGCGCACTTTGTTTACATTCCACAGGTTGCCGGTTAGTGTCTTTCCCGTTTCACTCTTCCTCCCTTCATAAAGTTAAGATCATCAACATTATAAAGTTACATACATACATACATTAGTGTACATTATAATGACTTAAATTAAACTACCTAAATGTTTAACTTCATAATTCTTACTTTCATTAAACCTTTTACTGTACTATGATGCACTCTCGCTTTGCTTACTCTCAATGGAAGTTCAAATCAGGGGTTAAACTTGTTATTATTGGTTCGCTTAACGAAGTTTCGCTTAACGAAGTGTTTTTTAGGAACGTAACCCTAATATATATATATATATATATATATATATATATATATATATATATATATATATATATATATATATATATACACTCAACCCTCGATTTGCCGGACCTCCATTTGCCGGATTTCGGATTTGCCGGACAAGAGTCTGTGCAAACTACCGCGCCAGACAAAGTTCGCAAATATATATATATATATATATATATATATATATATATATATATATATATATATATATATATATATATATATAAATATATATAAACACGGGATTCCGGTAAATCACACAGGCAAAGCCCCAGGTGATATATATATATATATATATATATATATATATATATATATATATATATATATATATATATATATATATATATATATATATATCACTTGGTTGAGTGCAGATCCATCAAAGCATAATACACAGAGGGTGAAGAAAATTTGCAGTAAGGCTGAAATGGTTTTACTGCAATTTTTCTCCATCCCCCAAACCCTCTCTCTCTCTCTCTCTCTCTCTCTCTCTCTGTATATATATATATATATATATATATATATATATATATATATATATATATATATATATATATATATATATATATGTGTATTGACCTAGTTGTATTGTACAGGGTTCGAGCTAAGCTCATAGTGTCCTGTCTTCATGTCTCCATTTATCCAATTTTTCTTTAAAGCTATGCACATTATGTGGTATAACAACTTCATCACTCAATATATTCCACTTTTCAACCGTTCTATGTGGAAAATTGTATTTTCCAATATCCTTCACACACTGCCTCTTCCAAATCTTCTTTGCATGTCCTCTTGTCCTTCCAGCACCATGTCTTCCTTGTCTATCTTTTCAATGCCAATTATTATTTTACACATTGTTATTAGATCTCCTTGTTCTCTTCTATCATGTAAGGTTGGCAGTCCAATTTCCTTCAGCCTTTCTTCATATGTTAGGTCCTTTAGTTATGGCACCATCTTTGTAGCCATCTTCTGGATCCATTCTAATCTTCTTATATCCCTTTTCAAGCTTGGTGACTACACCACTGCTGCATCTTCCAACTTAAGACATATATATCATGCTCGTAATAATTTTTTTCATCATATCTTTGTCCAAGTGTTGAAATGCCACTCTAATATTAGTCAACATTTTATATGATGATCCAAATATCTTACTTATGTGTTTTTCGGGGTTCAGTGCGTACGTGTTTGTATGTGTATTCATATACACGGGTATATAAGTAAGTTTTTTAATTAAAAATAAAGATTTCAATCTTTATAATTTTCTTCTGAAACTTAACAATTAATTTCATAAAAGGATAATGAGTTCTACATGATACAAAAGATAAGGACTTAAGAAAGAACAAATTTTCTTTTTTCAGAGAGCTGACACGACTATTTCAGGTAGAGAATTCCAGATGTTGATGACCCATAATGAGAAGAAACGACTTCTAATGTCAGTGGAGTGATGAGGCACTAAGATCTTCAAACTGTGGCCCCTTGTTCTACTCAAAGTAGCACTAGAAAAGAGACCATTTAGTTGAGGACTCAAATCACTCAGAATCTTCCATACTTGAATCAAATCAGCTCTCAGCAATCTACCTTAATAGGGAGGTGGTAGCATAGTGGATAAAGTGGTGAGCGTGGGATCGGGCAGACGTCCACGCGTAGGTTCGAATCCCACCACGTACAGCCTTAAAACACTTTGCCATTGTCGAGTGGATTAAAGTTACCTACATATCACCATGATACCCAGGTTCTAGGTGGTTACACTCAAGATGAGCTTGGGCAGTGATATGGGCCCAAATATGGGTACCACTATAAATAAAATTGCCTGCGCCACTAATGGGCGGAAGCTGAACAGCGCTTCCCATACACTCTTCAAGTGTACCTACAGGCGTTATAGGCCTTACCGTAAAAAAAAAAAAAAAAAAAAAAAAAATTCAGTCTATCATTTTTCTGAGTATGGTAGATGACCAAAACCTTCAACCTTTTTACTCCACCTCCTCTAAACAAATTCTAACATGTGTACATCACCCAAGAAGCCAGTATTCCAAACAACACTACCAAAATCAATAATAGGCCGAACATGTGTGACAAAAATCTGATTACATGAGGCCCGGCGTGCCAAACAATCGTAACCCGAAAATCCTACTTTTGAATAAAACGCGCTTAAAGTTAAACACTGATTACGCACCTAAGATTGGTCAGAAAATGTAAGTACTATACATGAAATGAAAGGTCTATGGTAGTTCTGTTTAGTTATTTAGGTTTTGATAGAAAATCAGAATATTTCTGGTTTATTAACATTGGGTTAATTAAACCCCACTCAGTAGCAGTAATTTTCTTTTTCTTAAAACATTTCTAAGTTATTATCTTAAGAGTACTTGTTTTAATTTGGAATATGTGAAGGTTTCATGATGATAGCTGTAAAAGTAAATTTTTAACTATTTTTTTTTGAGCAAAATAAATAAATATTAATCCTTACGAGTTAAAGGGCTAGTCTGACACACACGTGTCAAGGGGGGGGTGGAGAGAGAGAGAGAGAGAGAGAGAGAGAGAGAGAGAGAGAGAGAGAGAGAGAGAGAGAGAGAGAGAGAGAGAGAGAGAGAGAGTGAGCGTAAACATAGCTGTCATTGGCTGAGGCGTGGCGTGGGAGTGACGTCACAGCCGTAAGCGCTACTGATTGTGTCATGCACGTCAGGCAGCAACAGCTGGGCTGGGAAGGTTACTATTCTTTGGCACAGAATTGAGCGGGTATCTCGCTACTTTTTTTCACATGTTTTCGCTCGACTTTGCACCTTGCTGTAGGTACCTAGAAGGTCGGATTTGGCTTGGCCGGCATCACCATATGACTTTTACACCCCTCTACTCCATGGAGCAGCCGTTATCTCAAAATCTCAAATTTCAGGGTTACGATTGTTTGGCACGCGGGGCCTCACATGAAAGAAGGTGATCAGCATAAGGTGTCTCTTAAAATGTTGCTGGCAACACCATTAGCTTTGTAGCAAATTTCATGGATATGAAGGTGGAATTTCAATGAGGAGTTGACTAGAATGCCTAGGTCTGGAACAGAATCTTTGTGAGGAATGGGATGATTTCCTAGGAGGCAGACATGGTGAGAAGCTGGAATGTGTCTTGAGAAATGTATACAAGCACATTCGTTGATGGAAAGGGAAAGACCCCAAGATAGACTTCTTTGCTATAGCAACAAGACATCATTTTGTAAAGATATAATAGCATCACAAGCATTTGATTTCTTTGATGGAACGGCAAGATACAGTTTGAGATCATCAGCAAACAAAACTGATTTGCAATTAAGATGAGCGGTGACGTGGCTAATATAGATCAGAAACAATAGGGAACCAAGGAATGAACCCTGAGGAACACAACTAGGAACATCAGATACATGACTAGAGGAGTGATGAACAACAACTTTCATTTTTTGACTATTAAGAAAATCACAGATCTAGCCATGCAGAGGATTTCTGATACCAATTTGAAATAATTTTGATAATACTCGTAAGACCTGGTAGTTTACAACATCAAAGGCCTTACTGTAATAAAAAAGTATAACATCCACATCCGAGTCTTGGTCAAGATGAAAACTAACATAATCATAGGTAAGAAGTTGATCAGAAACAGAAAATCCAGAATGAAAACCAAATTGAGATACAAAAAGCAAGTTATTACTGTCCAGGTAACCATAAAGTTGAGAGGTAATGAGCCTTTCAAGAATCTTAGAACAGACAGAGGTTAGACTTATAGGCCTGTAGTTTGAAGGACTGGAATGTGAGCCCCTTTTAAAAACAGCCATAATGTTAGCAAATTTCCAGACAGATGGAACCTTCATAAAAGAAATGCTTTTGCAAAAGATTAGATACAAAGGATAAGATAAGGCAGGGGCACACTTTCTGAACACAATACAGGGGAAGCCATCAGGACCATAACTAGGAAATAATTTAATCTTATTTAAAGCCACCATAACATCACTTACTGTGAATTCCTTGAAAACAAAAAGAAAGTCAGCTATTTGATGGGGATGAGGATCTGGCAGTGATCCCTGGACAAACACCGATGAGAAAACACTGTACCAAGCAGTCTGCCATATTAATACAGTCCTCTACCCAAGACCCATCAACCAGAAGAGGGCCAACTGTAGGGGGATTGATCTTCTTCCTTAAGTAACCATGAAACCTCCGAATATCACCAGAGGCAGCTAAGGAACGCTCATAATTAATAATTGCAAGGTTAACATAATTTTTATGTTGAATATTCAGATCCCTAAAAAAGAAACCAGCTCCTCACAGTTAAAGGGGAATGTCGACCATGTGAGCTTCTTAAAAGCTTATAGTTGTGCCAAGCTACTCCCTGTCTCCTCTGGAGGTCCTTAGATATAGATTTGGCTCATGGTGGTCTTCTAGATCTATCAAAATATGACTGGACTAGAACAAACACAATGAAGGCATCCATTAGAATCTCAGTGGACTTAGCGTTACACTGTTCTACATTGTGACCACCACTAAATAAGGAATCCTAGTCAACATATTGCAACTGGGGAAAACTGCAACAAAACCAGTCAAAATGATCAGGAGGGGTAGCAGAAGAGGAGGTAGATGAAAACGTTAGTGTAAAAAGAATACCTACATGGTCACAGCCTGGAGGTGGAGCAATGCTGTCAAGTCTAGATACACGATCATGATTGGAAGTAAGAACCAAGTCTAGAATGTTACCAGAACTAAGAAAAGTAGAAAATTTAACCCATTGTATGAGGCCAAGGGAAACAAAGAGTTCAGCAAATAAGTGACTGATTAAGGAGCTACTAACTGGAACAGGACCTGACCAATCAATAAATGGTAAATTGAATTCACCCATCAACACTACATTTTTATCAAAACAAAAAGAAGATAAATAAGATACTAGTTCAACATTTTCTAAGTGGGAGTAACTGGGGGTCTATAAACCACAAGTGGAAGAAAAACTGCTAGGGTATTAGGATGGTCTTTAAAAACTTTACCCACTTTAATGTTGTCCTTGACTTAAAGACCAACCCCATGCTTGGAGATTTCCGAGGGTGAATAATTTCTAAAAAAGTAATACCCTGATATATTCACAACAGAAGACTTAATTTCATGGGTAAGCCATGTTTCATAAACACCCAAAATCCCTACACCATAGGAAACAGTGGCAAGCATCAGAAAAGGAACCTTATTCACTAAACAATTTAAATTTAAAAGCAGAAAAACAATATAGGAAACAAGAGAAGACTGAAACACCTACTTTCCTGCCTCCAGGTCTGCAATCTTTATTCTGACACTCCCGCCTGGAGTACCTAATAAAGGGGAATTAGAAACCGTAGGGGCAGAGTTAGGGGGATGAGGAGATAGGGTCTGCCCAACACTTCTAACTGCACCATCACCAGAACTCTGCAGACCCACATTATTGTTCATACCAGAGCTAGAGATGCATAACCCCTAGCCGAGCCATAACCTGAGCCAGGGTTCCTGTCGCCACCAGTCATTCTCAGACCACCAGGTGCAGCGGCACTCTTTTCTCGAAGCTCCTGTCTCTGCTTATAGGTCAAATCCCTACTAATAAACACAGATGAGAATTGTGAACTAGCCAAGTTACTACTCTGAGAGCAACTCAGATCTATGGAGAGAGAGAGAGAGAGAGAGAGAGAGAGAGAGAGAGAGAGAGATTATCTAAGACTAAGAAGTATTATCTAAATTCTAAAACCTCATTGCTTACAAGCTACAGCGGGCAGGCACCTGGGACCATGAGGTGACACACAGATGCACGACTCTTGCTCCGAAATCCCAAATAAACAATAATAACTACGAGCTTAAAGTATAATGCTATTCTACAAAATAGTGTGTGCGCCATGCACACAAAAATATATTATATTATTTTATTCACACAAGGAAATGATGGGTAGTTATTTATTTGATTTGGAATAACTGTAGACTCGTAGTGCAGCAGGTCTGAATAAGACAAGTCAACAACACACGTGGTGGTGGACAAACTACACACTGCCGCTGCAACCCTCTGAGTCGACGCTCCGCAGCTGCACACCACAACCAAGGCTCGCCCAGCCTTCCCTAGCACCTGGTGAGTGATTATATCCACTGCAATTGTGAACTCAGGTACCTAGTCCTGGAACGTTGTTATTTACAGCTTCATGGCAGCTTCATAAGTCATGAGAATCCTGAACATACTTGAATAATTTTGGTGAAGACATATAACAGTACCCTCACTATTGTGATCTGAATCATATTGTTATACTCTTTTATATTAGTGCTTGTTTAGCCTGGTGTTGGTGGTTGGACCGGGATGTGTGCCAGCCACTTGTTAAGGTGGTTGGTTCTTGAAGGTGAGGTAACATCCCCGTTTTGTTCCTTTGGGAGGCAGGGATACATTTGAACAGTCTTGTGCCACTGTAGGTGAAGCTGTGATGAACCAGGGTCTTGATTTTTTGGGTCGAGCCAGGGGTGGTCTTTACATACCAAATCCAGTAAATTTATACGGTTACACCAATAGCTCATTTCCGAATGAAGCTATTTTTTTTCTGGTAGACTTTGAACTGTTTTGAATGAATCTTCACGTTATTTCTGTCGGTTTTTTTTTTTTTTTTTACTAACCCCCCCCTTCTCTTATGAATTGCTGCCACTGCTGGCTCTTACCTGGTTCTCTTCCCTACTCCACCCACTTTTAACTTATCAATTTAACCAAAACTAACCGAACTGTAACTTTAACCTAACCTCACTTGGTTAACCTAAACTAAACTAACCTAACCTAATGTAACCTGATCTGACACGCCAGTTAGGATTGGAGAAAGGCTCTGTGACTTTTGTATCAGAAAGTGGACCACACCCAAACTGCCAGTTTAAAGTGATCCAAGTATAGCACCACTGGTCTTTAGTTTTCAGCTACATCTCTAGTACCTACTTTGTGAATGGGTGTAGTTGTCCCAGACTTTAGAACTTAAGGGACATAGTCATCATTTAAAGACCTGCTCCATAGCAGTCTTTTAGGGTTAGCCAGCTGGTGTTTACACTTTAGTAACTGCATGGAAGCTATCTGATCCTGCTGCAGAGTTTGGAGGTACTTTGTTGATGGCTGAGATGATGTCCATTGTTGTAAATGCCACTGTCATAAGCAGATATGACTGAGGTTCCACCATAAAAGGTGCCTGGGTTAGTGACAACACTATTTTCTCTTGGTAGGCTGTAATCTTAGCATGGTTGTCATTTTTCTGGGGTCATTCGCCAGTTATCCCATTGGTTTTGGTTCAATAATTGTTGCTGTGCTTAACTTTTTTTTTTTTTTATCATGTGTAGAAGGACTTGCTATTTGTCTGTATGTTTGAGATTGCTTGGTCTCTCGGGTCCTTTTGCTCTCATACAGATGTTTGAGTTGCCTTTCATTGTACATTAGTTTATCTCATTTACAATATTATGCTAAATTTTTGGACTGGCTAGGATTGGTTAGGTTATGTGGGCTCACCTGGAGGTCTGGCTGATGTGGAGTGCATATATGTGGTCCAAGGACCTTAGAAAATTTACAGTGAATATGAAATGGTAATGGTCCAGTATGATTATCCCTCCTTATTTTTCTATTATTTCCTTTCACATCCTCACAAACCCCATAGTATACATAGAATATGATAGTATAAAGTTACAAGAAAATGTCACTAACCCTCTTCATGAGATGAAGACCTAGAAAATGTTTTTGTAATGTGATATAATTGAAAAATGCAAGAAAACGGAAAAGATATACATTCCGAGCCCTCTTTAACATACAGTAGAGACTCAATACTCATATGTCTAAATACTCAAACACAAAAGTTGATATAACACTTGAAAAAATATCCGATAGCTGAACGTCCACACCCGTGGTTGTAAACAAAGGCTTATTAGTGGTGAAAATATCTGTAAAACAAACGGCCGTACATTTGGTCATATACAGAGCTCTGTCATCTTCCTTCTCGCAGCTGCCACTGTACCGTTCTGATACCGTATTATTGGTGATACCAGTAATACTGGTATACCGGATGCCGGTGCGCATCCCTAGTCCTGCTGTGTCTTGGGAAAACAACATTCTCCTGCATTCTGTTGGTAGTTTTTCATTTAGAAACTTGCGATGGCACCAAAGAAGCTTATTAGTGATGAAAATAAGGAATTTAGTTAGTGGATTCATAGGAATCACACAAGGAGAAAAGTAACAATGATGTTTTCGTGAATAGTGACTTATTCTCCGGTGACCTCCCTCCTCCTCCTTCCCACCTTTCTCCCCTCCTCTTCTATGTTATCCATCACCAGCCTTCACTTAAGATATATACAAATCAGAATTGTAAAAAAATAAATACATTTAATTTTTACAATCTTGAGGTTTTGCTAATATCAGAACTAATTACCTGATTTATAGGTATCAATAGTAAAAAAAATTAATACTCAAACAGCCATTTCGAACGAATTAAGTTTGAGTATTGAGTCTCCACTGTATACTATTATGGTAAGTGCTGACGACTGCAGATTTTTTGTGAAAAGAAATGAAACATGGTGAATAATTTAGAAGTTTTCCTTGTAGGGGAAAAAAATTTCTTTATCTGCAGGTAAAATATAACCCACACATGGCTCCAAAGGATCCCTGCATAAACGATGCTAGATGGCCAGGTCATGCAGGTCATTCTTCTTTCTCTCTTCCACTTTCCCAGCCTCTCCCTTCTACTCAATATAGGATAAAATTAATCATATCATAGTGACTTTAAAGTTGAGAGAGAGAGAGAGAGAGAGAGAGAGAGAGAGAGAGAGAGAGAGAGAGAGAGAGAGAGACTGAAAATTTATCAACTTTGCCCCTTCAACTACCAGAAACAAGTAAGCACTGACTTCACAGTTGTTGGAGAGAGAGAGAGAGAGAGAGAGAGAGAGAGAGAGAGAGAGATATGGAAGTTAAAGTAAGAAAGCAAAAAATAAAGATATAAACAATATGAAAGCAAGATCATTTTGCTTGTTGCTCCTTTTTTTACTGTTTAGATGTTTTAATGTTATTTATGAAGGGAAAAATGAAAATGTATGGAAAACCGCAAGATAAAGATTTTTTAATGAAACAATGAAAGCGAGATATTTTCCTTTTTCCTTCTTAACTTTTAATTTTTTAGTATTATGATGCTGCCATTTATGAAGATTACCTTACTAATGATTAAAAATTATCTGTCACTTTCTTTATTTTTCATTTATAAGAGAGAGAGAGAGAGAGAGAGAGAGAGAGAGAGAGAGAGAGAGAGAGAGAGAGGAAAGGGGAGCATAGAGAGAGAGAGAGAGAGAGAGAGAGAGAGAGAGAGAGAGAGAGAGAGAGAGAGAGAGATAAGGAAAGGGGAGCATATCTCAATATTCATATCATAATCTTACCTCATGTGACCTTGTTTGGAAAAAATATATCCTATTTTTGATGTTATTTTATTTCATTATCCTAATGTAGATAAGAATATCAACCACTAATCACAATTTGACAAACTGGCAACACAATGATTTAGTGTGATTGATGGAGAAGAGAAACATGGTGGAAGTTAAGTGGGGCTTAGTTATTCCTTTAAGACTCTCTCTCTCTCTCTCTCTCTCTCTCTCTCTCTCTCTCTCTCTCTCTCTCTCTCTCTCTCTATATATATATATATATATATATATATATATATATATATATATATATATATATATATATATATATATATATATGTATGTATGTATGTATTACAGGTATCTTTCAGAGAGAGAGAGAGAGAGAGAGAGAGAGAGAGAGAGAGAGAGAGAGAGAGAGAGATTAACACCTTCAGAGTTCTGTCAAAAGGCTCCCACTTGGTTTGGCAGCAATCCATTCATTATGATCAGGCATGTAGTCGCTGGGTTTTTCCATGATAGTACTTAGAGAAATGATCAACAAGAATTAGTTTGTGGGGAAGGGATACACAGGCTTATGGATGGATGAGTATTTTACTTCCTGATTGGTTTTGCTTACAACTTCTTTAGAGGAATTCCTCTCAAGAAGCTGTAAACGAAACTAGTTCCACAAACTGTCACAACATCTTACAACAAGAATTGAATTATGTGGCTGAGGTGTAAAAGTAGGAAATAGAAAAATAAGATGTTTAGCTTATGCAGATTATGATGTCCTAATAACAGATGACAAAAAATACATGGAGGAAGTGTTGTAGATAGCAAGGAAGTATAGAATGGAGTGGAGACTCAGGTTTAGCCCACACAAATGCAAAGTAATACAATTTAACAATATCAGGAATAACCATTGGGTGCTAGGAGATAATGTAGTTGAGGTTGTGGAGAAATATATGTACCTAGGAATACAAGTGAGCAGTGAAGGAACAGTAGATGAAAGACAAAGGAAAATCGATGAAGGCAAGGCAAGGAAAGCAGCAGGGATGATTCTGAATGAAGGAAGCAAAATTATAAAGGAATATGAAGTAGGATAAAGTCTACAGAGTCCCACATTGCTTATATGGTGCTGAACTAATCAGACTTACAGGAAATGAGAAGGATATAAAGAGTTTTTGAAAAAGTACAGGACATGGGAGTTAGATACGTGTTAGAAGTCCTTAGAAACACATGACTGGAGGCTGAAGTACTTTTGTAGAGATAATTGCAAAAGGGAGTTACTCTTCATGAAATGACTGGAAGGCTTAGGTGAAGATAGATGGGCAAAAAATGATAATGGAAGATGGGACAGGCTCCACATGGAGAAGATAAATAAATAGGTGGAAGAAAAAGGAAAACCTAAAAAAAAGATTGGGACAAATTAACATTTTAGGATATATACAGACCTAATACCATGGTGATTCTTCCATTTTCTAGTCTCCTATAGAATTCTTCCTCACCAATAATGACTGATTTTTTCCTTCAACTGTCTTGTCTCTTCATATGTCTCACTTTCCACTATCATATGTTCTACTGTCTCCTTTACTACTGCACAGAAGCTGCAGTTTTACTCTTGCTCCTCACTCTTCCTACCATCTCTAGGGTGCCAGTCCCTGCTCTAAACAACACTTTACTTCCCCATTCTCCTGTATGCCATCCTGTCTTCTCTGGTTTCTATTTCCTTGTATTCCATTTCAAAGTGGATTTTTTCTCCAACCCAGTGCTTAATTTCCTCCATCCTTCCTCCTCTGTCTTTCTGTATTGGGGCAGAAAGGAATCAGATGAAATCATGGAGTGTATGAAAAAGTTCTTGGTGCACAGTTGGGAAAAAAGAGAGAAACTAAATGAAGTAAGCTGACTACTGAATGACAGAAGAAGGAAAGGAATAACCTAAGAAGCAATTTCAAGCAAAAGAGGTTACAAGAAAAGAAGTGACTTGGGATTTTTCCAAAGTCATGTTTTTGTATCTATCTCCAAGCAGAACCAGTTGGAACTCAAAACATTTCATGCCGTTTTGGAACATAAATCACTACAGTGCTTTATATACTCGAGTCTAACCTAAACCTAAGCTTCATTACCATGCTTTACGTAATCTAACGTAACCTTTAACATAAACTTGACCTAACATAAATGTAACCTATAAAGTAATTTTACCTTGTTGAGGAGGGTAGAGCTTAGCTTAGGTTAGGTTTAGATTAGAGGTTGGAGGTTAGGTTAGGTTAGTATATATAAAGTATGGCAGTGATTTATTATTTGAGTGTAGTATTTTATTTTCAAACATGGCGTGAAATGTTTAATTTCTAATAGGTCCCTCTTGGGGGTAGATACAAAAATCTGGCTTAAGAGAAGTTCTGAGTCACATGTAGCATTAAGAGGATTAGTATACTATGGGTTTTGTGAAGTTGTGCAAGGAAATACCAATTAAAAAATATGGAGACATAGGTAACTATGTTGTACCTTTAGCAGTGAAACTGCTAGTGGCAGCTGATGTGTTGAAGTAGCACTGCTGGAATCGGTTACTTGGTATTGAGTAAATGAACTAGGTGTTTCATTTTAACTTTTTTGGTATTTAATGAGATTCATGTTTATAAAAAAAAAAAACTTGTATTCTGTATGCAAGAGAATTTCTCCATTAAAGTATTGTGTAAATCTGACAAGAATATAAAATGTATTTTATTCAGGTATTTTATGATTGTAGTGCTTATCTAGCCAAGACTAATGCTCAGTCCTTAAATCAAGGGAGTTTGTCACTTTTTAGATTATTTAATTTATTTTGTTTTAAAAATGCATTTGTTGACAAATGGGTATTTGGTCAGATTTTTCTTTTTTATGACTTTTCTCTATGGGCATGATTATAAACTAATTTGAAATTTGGTGTAACACTGTAGCATATGCATTGGAATAGACTTGATAAAAAACAGAATGTGTGCTTTGACTTGGAAATGTTATGTGTTATTTTTGAGAGACAAAGTTATTGACATTATTTGGAATATATTTGTAAATGCATTTATTTTTTCAGAATCAGATCAGTAAGTCAAAAGTGGCAAAATGGGGAAAAAGCAGAAAAAAGGACCCAAGAAAACAATGGAAGGGAAAACAAAATCCACTCTTCTCTCTTCTCCATTTGAAGCTTCCCATGAGTTTGAAGGCCTTGCTGGTTTTGAGGAGGTGTCAACATGCACATTAATTAAGAGAAGCAGACATGGAGAGGTCAAGAGAGAAATGTGGAAAGATGGAAAAATAGTGAAAAAGGTAAAAGGTGATGTATGATCAAGTAGCAAATTCATAAATATACTCATGTGTGTGTGTGTGTGTGTGTGTGTGTGTGTGTGTGTGTGTGTGTGTATATATATATATATATATATATATATATATATATATATATATATATATATATATATATATATATATGTGTGTGTGTGTGTGTGTGTGTGTGTGTGTGTGTGTGTATATATATATATATATATATATATATATATATATATATATATATATATATATATATATATATATATATATATATATATATATATATATATATATATATACATATACACACACACATATACAGTAAGCCCCCACACTTGGTGAATCTCAGCTTGTCGAAATTCACTTTTGGCGGTAGGGTGGCCACGTACCACCAAGTGCACGTTTGGAGATTTAAATTCAAGCTTGGCAGGTCCCCTGGTGGCTGCACAGTGAACCATGCAGCTTCCCTGTGATGTCAGACCTCTCTCTAAACCTATCAGAATGCAGTGTGAGAGTTCCCTTTAGCCTTTTTATTTGTGCTACCCTCTGTTCTGCTAGCGTGGGAATGAATTCTGGCCTCTATCAGCGCAACAGGTGGTACCGGTGGGGGTAAGGACAATGGTGGTGGCAGCAAGAATGAAAGTGGGCGAGGGAAACAGGTGAAAAAACGGGAGGACAGACGAGGAAAGCATCACAAATGCTTGTTTATTGGTCTGTTTTGTACATGTGTTCTAATATGTGAAGGCAAAAGATTTTATTTCAGCTCGAAAGATGGTATTTTAGGGGTCAAAAGAGGAACTTTGGCAATGACCAAAGACTGATTGAGGCATTTTTTTAGGCAATTTATATGGTATAAAGGACTCGTGTTTGGCGAAATTTGCATTTGGCGGTAATTTCGCCAGACTACTTCATTCATCAAGTGCAGGTCTTACTGTATATATACATATATATATATATATATATATATATATATATATATATATATATATATATATATATGTACAGTAAGTCCTCGTTATATGCTACATATGCGTTCCTCAAAATCTTACCACAAATCGAAATTACCATATACCGAACTCATTATAACATGTAATAATAGGGAATGCGTTCCAGCACGTCAAAAGTCACCCCTACAGAAATGAAAATACAAGAACATAGTCATTAAAAAAAAAATAATGTAAAGTACTGCGCAAAAGAAATAAACAGAAAATGTTTTTATTTAACTATCACTCGCCATGTATTCTATCAGATGATGTCCCTCCCGAGGCTAAGGGACAGTAGGGATTTCAGCCCTTAGTCATCTTCCGCTGAGTGAGCAGACGAGGATAAGATGTCATCATCTGCACTGTCGGAAGCAGATGTTGAAGGGCCAGCTGTAGCAGGGTTGGCAGGTTTCACTGGTTTAAAAAAAGAGGATATGGAGGAAGGGCCAGCTGTAGAACCGTCGGCATCGGATGTGGAAGGGCCAGCTGTAGCAAGGACGGCATTTCTGACTGGCTCGAAGAACGAGAAAATGGAGGACTGTTTGGTTTTTCTTGTTTTTTCATCAGATTTCTTGATAAATCTTGACACTTTTCTCTGTCATGAGCCACTTTGCTACTCCTGGCAGGATTTGGGTCACATTCCTTCAGGATTTTCAGAGCTTTTTCAATACCACCGACACATTCTTTAAGAATTTTGATATCCAGGCCACGCACAGGTTCTTCCTCATCTCCCTCTTTTTCTGCCTCATGTTATGCCTTGTTTAGCTCTATAAGTTCATCATTTGAGAGAGGTTCAGCATGGCTTTCCAAAAGATCTTGAACATCATTATCATCATCTTCATTGAAGCCCTATGGCACAGATTTACTATGTCATTTCTGATTGCACTGATGTTGTCTTCAGCAAAACCTGGGAAGTCATGTGCACATTCTGGCCATACTTTATTCCATGCCAAGTTCATGGTAGATGTCTACACTGTCGTATAACATCAAGGCGTGCTTGATGTTATACGACTTCCACCATTCTCTGATAGTGGGCTTGCCAGGCCCATTTGTGCCCTTTACCAGTTGCTGCATGGTTCACTGCTAGTAGTAGGCTTTAAATGTTTGCCATAATTATTATGAATATATTTGTGCTTACAATAGACCCTTTAATAATCCATTTATTCATCTAATTAGTAATGCATGTAAGTAATATGAAATGCAGTTAAAAAAAATGGGGGAGGGGAAGAGATAACAGGCTCCAAGGGTGGTCAAGTTAAAGTCTGTACTGTGAGTGGCGGGAGGTGTAGCGTGGATGATGGAATCACCCCTGCTCTCCCGCGCTGGGCCCTCTTGGATGATATGAGCGGATAACTTATCTGTGAATTTTTCTTACCGTATATCGAATCGAGGGTAGTAATTTCCAAATACCGTAACTGTGAATTTACCGGATAAAGAACTACTGTATATATATATATATATATATGTATATATATATATATATATATATATATATATATATATATATATATATATATATATATATATATATATATATATATATATATATATATATATATATATATATATATATATATATATATATATATATATATATATATATATATATATATATATATATATATATATATATATATATATATATATATATATATATATATATATATATATATATATATATATATATATATATATACAGGTATCCCTTGGTTAACGATAGGGTTACGTTTCCCAAAACAGATCGCTAACCGAAACGATCGCTAACTGAGGGATTTGAAATTATCAACTACATACATGTATTTCGCGATGCGTAAATAAACGACACTTTCTATGTTGTTAGTTGTTATTTACACCTTTAGAATTGGTAGTACTTACCTTGAGGAGTGGATGTGATATGCGTAGTGTGTTGTTTTGTGCCCCCCGAGGGGACACAGGGCCTTGGAGGATTAAATCTCATCATGCCCACACCGACCCAAACTCGGTCAGCTGCTTCAAACCCTTCAAATTCTTGAGAGAATACGTTTTCCAGTGGGGGTGGGTCATCCAGGCTCTCCTCATCGTCACTCAAGGTTACGGTGGATGTGAAGGATAGATTGGATGTGGGTGGAGTTGTTTTGGAGGTGGATGGAGTTGTTTTGGAAGTGGGTGGAGTTTTTTTCGAGGTAGCAGGACGAACTTTGAAGTACGACGAGATGACTCCTATGGAAGTAGATGGGATTGCTTTTGAGGTGGATGGGGTAGCTTGGGAGGTGGATGGAGTTGCTTGATCGGTAGATGGGGTTGCTTGGGATGTGGATGGGGTTGCTTGGGCGGTGAGTGGTTTGAAGAAAGATGAGATGACTGTCTGTTTTGCCATCCTTTTCTTTGCCTCAAATAGTTCTTTATACACTTTCATGTCATTTTCTATAGCATTAGTCACGCCATTACTTCGGTTTGGGTTGGGGTCATTCTCCTGGAGAAGATGTATGGCCTGGTTAATATGATTAAAAATCTCCTCGAAAATCTTGACGGAGAGGGTTCTTTCAGGCTCCTTGTCCTCCTCCATTTCCTCCAAAGTATTTTGTTTCTCCAACTCCATGAGGTCGTCGTTGGAGAGAGGCTCAGAATGACTGTCCAGCAGTTCTTGTACGTCATTCTCGTCCACCTCATTGAAGCCTGCCTTATGGGAGATATGAACGATGTCTTTCCTTACTGCTGTAACATCGACAGGGACTTCCTGTTTACGTTCCACGCACTCAGGCCACAAATTACGCCAACATCCATTCATTGCCGACTTGGACACCTCCTTCCATGACTCGTCGATGTTGTCGATCCCCTTTTTAATGTTATAATCCTTCCAAAATTGTTTCATGGTCGGCTTGTCAGGGGTGTCAATGCAGGCCAACAGCTGTTTCATGGTGCGCCGCTGGTAATAGGCCTTGAAAGTAGCGATGACTCCTTGGTCCATCGGCTGGATGAGGGCAGTTGTGTTTGGGGGCATAAACATGACCTCAATATTATCTGCCCAGTCATTCATGCTCTCTGGGTGGCTGGGGCGTTGTCACACAGCAAGAGAAATCTGTTAGCAATGTTGTTTTGGGCAGCATATTCTTTTAGGAATTTGGAGAGGTATCCTGTCACGTAACTTTGCATGATAACAGTCGTCATCCACCCTTTTGTTTGCCTTCCATACTACGGGCAAATATTCCTTAATATAGCCAGACAGAGCTCTTGGGTTTTGGGAATGGTAAATAAGGCATGGTTTAAGCTTAAGATCACCAGCGGCATTCCCCCCCACCAATAATGTTAACCTGTCTTTAGATGCCTTGAATCCTGGTGCCGACTTCTCCTCCTTTGCTATAAACGTTCTCGATGACATCTTCTTCCAATACAGGCCTGTCTCGTCAAAGTTTAGAACCTGCTTGGCTGAATAACCTCCTTCCTCGATGCGCTCTTTAAGCAAAGGCTTGAAGGCGTTTGCAGCGGTTGATCCGAACTCGCTGCCTCCCCACTAACCTTGAGGTTGTGTAGACTCCCACGATGTTTGAAACGTTCAAACCACCCCTTACTGGCCTTGAAGGACACTGTCTCGCCTATGTTGAATTCTGGTTTCAGGTCCTCCCACAGGCTCAGTGCCTTAGTAGTAACGAGTTGGGTAGAAAGAGGCATGCGGCGGTGTGTGTGGTCTTCAATCCATAGCCTCAGCAAACGTTCCAATTTTTCCATAATCGGTTCCCTGTTACGAGTTGTTGTGTGTTTGTGCAGGTTTGTGACTTGGTTGGCCTGCTGCTTCACTTGTACTTTTTCTGGAGAACTGTTGATACAGTTGATTGAGATAAACCAAGGGCACGAGCAATAGAGTTTACCCCTTCACCACCCTCATGACGAGTCACAATGTTCAACTTAATATCAAGGCCAATGCTCTTTCTCGATTTTTAGCCTTATCTCCCGGTGGAGAACAATCGTTGGGTCGCTTGGAAGCCATCACTAAGTTCACTTGATCACAAATAAGCACAAAAAGAAGTTTAGAGCGAGCGTGATAGAGTTGTTGTTGCACAATCAAAACAGCGGGAAAGACTGTGGTGTGTTTACTGCACGGGCCGCGGGTGGATGGAGGCGCTGCGATCGCGATTGCGATCGCGATTGCGATTGGTCAATCCGATCGTTAACCGAATTTTGGCGATCGTTAACCAAAAAATAGGGATTAATTTGGAGGGATCGTATGAGCGAAATATCGTTAAGTAGTCGATCGTTAACCGAGGGACACCTGTATATACATATATATATACAGGCAACCCCCGTTAAACGAAGGTTCACACAACGAAATTTCGCTACAATGAAGGTTTCGTTTTACTACCATCTGCTCGTTTAGCGAACACCAAACTCGCTTTAACGAAGTTTTATCCAGGTAAATTTTTTCCAAATTTGAAAGCCCCACTGTATCATGCAAGCTGACAGGTTTGTGAATACACCAGGAGCTGTTGGTACTAAGACCTGCCTCAGGAGAAATCTTGAGACACCTGTAGAATAAAGATCAAGATCAAGCCTCTCGTGGACAACACAGGTGCTGCCGATACAAAGGCCTGACTCAGAAGAAATTCTGTGTCACCTGTAGCATCAAGATCAAGATCAAGATCAGGCACACCACTCACTCCCCAGTCAAAACATAACAGCATCACCAGCAGCTCATCTTCCTAGTTCAACTTACCACCAAAACGCCCTGTAATGTGGCCTAACGTTCCTAAGAAGACCAGAAAGTGTCTGGCTCTCGAAGTGAAGCTGGGTATTATTCACAGACAAGAGAGGCCAGAAAACTAATAACATTGCTTGCCACCATCTTGACTCCATCTACTGTCTACTATTTTCAAGTCAGCAGACTCTATTAAGAAGGCTGGTGAGACCTCATCTTCCTTGAAAGCTAAAAGAACCACCTGAACTCGTGACTCTACAATGGATAAAATGGAAAGCCTTGTGGAAATGTGGTACATAAGTTTTGTATGCGGTACCATGATGCGCACTTTGTTTACATTCCACAGGTTGCCGGTTAGTGTATTTCCGTTTCACTCTCCCTCCCTTCATAAAGTTAAGATCATCAACATTATAAAGTTACGTACATACATACATTAGTGTACATTATAATGACTTAAATTAAACTACCTAAATGTTTAACTTCATAATTTTTACTTTCATTAAACCTTTTACTGTACTATGATGCACTCTCGCTTTGCTTACTCTCAATGGAAGTTCAAATCAGGGGTTAAACTTGTTATAATCGGTTCGCTTAACGAAGTTTCACTTAACGAAGTGTTTTAGGAACGTAACCCTTCGTTAAGCGGGGTTGCCTGTACTATATATATATATATATATATATATATATATATATATATATATATATATATATATATATATATATATATATATATATATATATATATATATATATATATATATATATATATATATATATATATATATACACTGTGTATATATATATATATATATATATATATATATATATATATATATATATATATATATATATATATATATATATATATATATATATATATATATATATATATATATATATATATATATATATATATACTGTGTATATATATATATATATATATATATATATATATATATATATATATATATATATATATATATATATATATATATATATATATATATATATATATATATATATATATATATATATATATATATATATATATATATATATATATATATATATATATATATATATATATATATATATATATATATATATATAGAAAGGCAGCTTAACGAAGGGATTACGTTCCTAAAAATTCCTTCGTTAAGCGAAACTTCGTTAAGCGAATCAGTTATAACAAGTTTGAGTACTGACTGAACTTCCATTGAGAGTAAACAAAGCGAGAGTGTATCATAGTACAGTGAAAGGTTTAATGAAAGTAAAAATTATGAAGTTAAACATTTAAGCAGTTTAATTTAAGAGTAAGTCATTATAATGTACAGTCAACCCTCGGCTATCGCGACTTCAGCTATCGTGTTTTATTGCTATCACGCACCCATGAAAAGCTGCTAAAATTTCATTATCACGACCTCAGATGCCTGCTATTGCGTGCCCAGCCATGACATTATGGGATATCTGAGCGCTCATTGGCTAAAACCGCCTTCCCGCCAAGATGAAACAGTCTCTGAGTGTGCGTCCTCCACACTAGACAGTGATAGCCAGATTCTACCATTTTTTGTGCTCACAATGGCCACCAACCCTCCACGCCGTCCTCCTACCATCGCCGAACGTAAACCAATGAGACAAGACAGAACCCTAGCTGCAAAATGCTGTTCATGAATGTAAATACAATGAGCTGATGTAATTTTTTTTTATGTTGTAACCTTGACATGTTTTAATAAGTACCAATGCATTATACAGTAATAAAAAAAAGGGAAAAATGAGGGATATTAGGAGTAAAATTTTTGGTTGCGGCACCAATAACAATTTTCACCATTAGTTGTTCAATTCGGCTATCGCGTTTACGGCTATGGCGCGGCTATTTCAGCCTCAATTGGGCGCGATAGCCAAGGGTTAAGTGTACACTAATGTACATATGAGGCGCCCCGAGCCAGAGGGAACCAACACTCAAAAATACGAAAATTGAGTTAAAGGCGGGATCATGTTGTCGAAGGGTGTAAAAGTCGTATAAAATTGTCGGCCAAGTGAAATACGACCATATGGGTACCTATACGAAGCCTCAAAGTGGAGTGATAATGCGTAAAAAAACGCGCGAAAAACTTCTCCAATCTGCGAGTCAGAAGGTACCAACAGCAGGGAGTTAAAGGTGGGATCATGTTGTCGAAGGGTGTAAAAGTCGTATAAAATTGTCGGCCAAGTGAAATACGACCATATGGGTACCTATACGAAGCCTCAAAGTGGAGTGATAATGCGTAAAAAATGTCGCGACAAACTTCTGCGAGCCAGAAGGTACCAAGAGCAGGGAGGTGCGGCTGAGCCTCGCCGTGCGCTCCCCAATCAGCGGCGAGTATTCTCGTGACTCATAGCCGCGCCCCCACCTCGGCCAATCACAGCCTTTGTTTACTTTAGCCCAGAGTCTCCCGCCAAATCCTTCCTTCCCTCCCTTGCCAGGCCCATTACTCCCGCATCAGCTACACCAAATCATAGAAAATAAATTTTAAAATACAATATCACAATCTTCTATACAGATACATCTCACACTATAATCTCTTCAGAAATGAAGAGAAAATAGGGAAATAAAACATTTTCGGGAATAAAAGTTGCGCTAGGGGGAAATATTGCTTTATTCGCTCATAAAAAAAATTCGTAAAAAATCGAGTTAAAAGCATATCGTCATAATTTTTTTACATAATGCTTGTTTTATCATACACTTTGAAAAAATGAACCTAAAACATAACCTTCCTGGGAAAAAATGTTCTGCTACGGGTGTAGGGGTATTTATAATAATCTCTGTAAAAGTTAAAACATAGAATATACTATTAAAAACCACATGGCATGACAGTTCTTGCCGAGACCTTTCAAATGATGTATAATATGATAATATTGTGACCAATCTTACGGTAGGGGGAAATATTGCTTTATTCGCTCATAAAAAAATTCGTAAAAAATCGAGTTAAAAGCATATCGTCATAATTTTTTACATAATGCTTTGAAAAAATGAACCTAAAACATAACCTTCCTGGGAAAAAAATTTCCGCTACGGGTGTAGGGGTATTTATAATAATCTCTGTAAAAGTTAAAACATAGAATATACTATTAAAAAACACATGGCATGACAGGTCTTGCCGAGGCCTTTCCAATGATGTATAATATGATAATATTGTGACCGATCTTACGGTAGTATTAATTGTTCAACTTTAAACGCGTTTTTCTCGAAAGTAGGTTCGTGTGGGTTGGTTCCCTCTGGCTCCGGGCGCCTCATATGTAAGTAACTTTATATTGTTGATCTTAAATTTATGAAGGGAGGGAGAGTGGAGCGGGAAATGCGCTAGCTGTCAACCTGTGGAATGTAAACAAAGGGCGCATTGTTGTACCGCATACAAAACTTGTGTACCACATTTCCACAAGGCTTTCTATTTTATCCATTGCAGAGTTACGAGTTCAGGTGGTTATTTTAGCTTGCAAGGAAGATATGATATCACCAGCCTTCTTAATAGAGTCTGCTGACCTGAAAATGGTAGACAGTAGATGGAGTCAAGCCATGGTGGGAAGCAATGCTATTAGTTTTCTTGCCTCTCTCATGTCTGTGAATAATATTCAGCTTTACTTCGAGAGTAAGGCACTTCATGGTCTTCTTAGCAACCTTAGGCAACATTGCAGGGCATTTTGGTGGCATGTAGAGCGAGGGAAGATGAGCTGCTGCTGACGCTGTTATTGTTTTGAACTAGGGGAGTGAGTGGTGCGCGTGTTGTCCATGAGAAGCGCTGGTGTATTCAAAAGCCTGTCGGCTTGTGTGATATGGCAGGGCTTTCAAACTTGGAAAAAATTACCTGGATAAAACTTCGTTAAAGCGAGTTTGGTCTTCGTTAAATGAGCAGATGGTAGTAAAAGGAAACCTTCGTTGTAGCGAAATTTCGTTAGGTTAGGTTAGGATAGGTTAGGTTAGGTTAGGTTAGGTTCATTTCATGAATTGGGTTTGCCCATTTCATGAAATGGGCAATTTCACAAACGGGTATATATATATATATATATATATATATATATATATATATATATATATATATATATATATATATATATATATATATTATTATTATTATTATTATTGTTGTTATTCAGATATCTTCCATTGTTTACAAGTTTTGATAAGTTAAGAAAAGTTAGTGGTTTTGTAGTTTTTGATAAAATAAAATATAAACAGATGGTAAGAATATATTATTTATGCAATGTTTGAGAAAATATAAACTATTAAGGTTATGAGGAAGGAAATAATGGTACCAGATGTGAAGAACAAGTAATTGAAATGTGCTAAAGGGTTTAATGCATGTGTGAGATTATCATATACAGATCTCTATTTCTAATTGTTTATTTCTTATTTTCATGATTAATTTATTTTGCTTTGATTAATTTTGTCTCCCTTTTATGAAAAGAATATATTTCTTTCTATAATAAATTTACAAATTTTATTATACTTTTACTGTGTATGTAGGCATATTAGAATGTGTAAAGTGAGACATTTGTCTTAATTTTTTATATACATTAAAATGGTTTGATGTTTCAGAAAAATAAAAGAAGAAAACAGCATGGTAAAGCTTGTGAAGATACAGAGTCTGTAAATGGAAAGAGAAATAACACAAGTAACACTGAATTTGAACACAAGTCTGCCATCAGTGAGGCATCAGTGGTATGTGATGAGGAACCAAGTGTGAAGAGTTCAGCAATAAAGAGAAAGAAGCAGAATAAATCTAGGACAAACACTAAACCTATTAAAAAGGCTCGTTATGACAGCACAACATACCACGGGGCCAGGCAGGGTGGCAGAGACAAAGTGGATGTATCTGCATGGAAGGAGGTGTTTGCCCCATCACCAGTGCTGGAAGCCCTGGCAGAGCTGGGATTTTCTCAACCTACTGAAATTCAGGTAAATATCTTGTTTCATAGTATCATTCTCTCTCTCTCTCTCTCTCTCTCTCTCTCTCTCTCTCTCTCTCTCTCTCTCTCTCTCTCTCTCTCTCTCTCTCTCTCTCTCTCTCCTACCCTAATTACTCTTGGTGTTCTGCAAGGCAGCGTGTTAGGACCTATGCTATTCCTAATATATATTAATAATATCTCTGATATTTTCTCTGACTCTAAAAGTAATTTATTTGCAGATGGCATGACAGTTTACCTAGTAGGACCAGACTCAGATCAACTTGTCTAACATGTTAATAATGAACTTAAAAAATTATACCAATGGTACCTTTGCAACTGGCTCACACTCAACACTGACAAAATTTACTTCATGCTATTCACTGGTAAAAATATACAGAATCTACCTGATATACACATAAATAACAGAACAATTTTAAAAACAGATCAATTTAAGTTTCTTGGTGTTACTTATGATGATTCATTAACTTTTAAATTTCATATAGGTAATCTTACATTAAAAATTTCTAGATGTATTGCTGTGTTATACCAGATCAAAGATTTTATGCCACCTGATGTACTAAAATCCATTTACTATGCACACATCTATTCACTACTAACATAATGCAATCCAATGTGGTCCACTACATACTGTACATATTTAACTCCTTTGCATTTACAGCTTTAAAAAAAATTGTTTGAATTATAACTAAAAGCAGCTACTTAGGGCATACAAATCCTTTTTTCAACAGACTAGAATTTTAAAACTTAATGATATAACTAAACTTGCAATAGCCACATACATGTACAATAATAAAATCCATACTCGCAACCTACTCCTATCGCATGGCTACAGCACCCACCACCGTGACCTGCTCAGTCTCCCCCAACACAGATTGTCATAGTTCCAACATTCAACCACATATCTTAGACCTTCTATATGGAATTCTATGCCCCCTAACATACAAGAAGCACCTTCCCTCAACACATTTAAAACAAGTCTTAAAAGTGATATTTTGTCTAATTATTAATCACTATTTTTATTACTATTACTATTGTCATTATCATTATTATTGTCATCATATAATTATTATTCTCTTGTTGTTATTATTAATATTATTGTTACCATGGCCATGTATGATGTTGTTATTGGTATACAGGCAACCCCAGCTTAACGAACGGATTACGTTCCTGAAAAACCTTCGTTGTGCGAATTTTCATTAAGTGAACCTATTATAACAAGTTTGATCCCTGACTTGAACTTACATTGAGAGTAAACAAAGTGAGAGTGCATCATAGTATAGTAAAAGGTTTAATGAAAGTAAAAATGATGAAGTTAAACATTTAAGCAGTTTAATTTAAGACTAAGTCATTATAATGTATACTAATGTATGTATGTAACTTTATAATGTTGATGATCTTAAATTTATGAAGGGAGGGAGAGTGGAGCGGAAAAGACGTTAGCTGGCAACCTGTGGAATGTAAAGAAAGGGTGCATCATTGTACCGCATACAAAACTTATGTACCACATTTTCAGAAGGCTTTCCATTTTATCCATTGCAGAGTCATGAGTTCAGGTGGTTCTTTTAGCTTGCAAGGAAGATATGGTCTCACCAGCCTTCTTAATAGAGTCTACTGACTTGAAAATAGTAGAGACAGTAGATGGAGTCAAGATGGTGGCGAGCAATGCTATTAGTTTAGCCTTCTTAACCCCATCAGTACCAGATGTGTGTTTTGTGACACTTGCGTGTCATGGCTGAGTTCACGCGCCAGGAACCGAGCGTGCTCCCCGTGACACGCACATGTCACGGTTATAAGCTGTGTGTATTGAGGGCTCTCAAGGCCTCGGTTTCTGGGTTATATCTACCCACATGGTGGCAAGTGTCTGTGTTTACAAACATAAGGCTCCAGCCATTCGTGGGACGGTTTGAAACGTCATAAACTTTGACCAATGAGTTATTTTCAGTGCTGTGACGTAATTTGTGAAGACCAATCATCATATTATATTTTTTTATACATCATATTTTCTGACCTACATATGGCAACACATGCTTGTCGAGAGCTTCTGTTCAGTGGTGCCTGAAGTTTATTTGTGGTAGCACGCGCGGATTTACTTGGCAATTATGGATATCTCTACAACTGACAGTGAAGATGAATATGATGGTGGGACAATAAATGAATTTGAGGGGTCTGATGACTCAATGGAAGGTGATGATACTTTGTTTGATCCTGAAGCTATCAGTGATGTAGAGAGTGATGCTAGCAGCGGCGATGAGAGTATTGAGACGTTGTCCGCAAGCAGTGGCCTGTCATGCAGCCCTCCTGCCTCACCCCCCACAGCTGCTGGTAGACAAACAGATTTCACACTTCTTTCAGACCCATTCTCTGACACCAGACCTAACCCCTCCACCTACACTGATTTCCCTAATGTACATCCTAGTATTATTCTACATCATGAAGCCAGTGCTATGAGTGCTCTAGACTGTTTTCAGTTATTGATGGGGAAAGATGTGATTGCTGCTCTGTGTCTCTGGACCAACACACGTGCTGCATATTTTTTTTTACTCAGATGACATGTTGTGGGGTTTCTCTGATAGAAAACATAAAAATAAATAATATAGTGTGAACAGGGTGTTTGTTAGAAGAAGCTGAAGACTACCGCACGGACGATGCGGAGGAGTGCGTGGGCAGTCGGTTCGGCAGCGAAACGTCTTGCTTACATAAGGTAACGATGGGGTTGGTAGAGTCTGCTGACTTGAAAATAGTAGAGACAGTAGATGGAGTCAAGCTGGTGGCGAGCAATGCTATTAGTTTTCTCGCCTCTCGTGTTTGAATAATATTCAGCTTCATTTCGAGAGTAAGATACTTCCTGGTCTTCTTAGCAATGCTAGGCAACATTGCAGGGCTGGTTGCAGGGTGTTTAGGTGGCATGTTGAGCGTGAGATGACAAGCTGGTGTTGGACCCTGTTTTTGTTTTGAACTAAGAGCGGGGAAGGGTAGGGGAATGAGTGGTGCGCGTTTTGTCCACAAGAGGCGCTGGTGTATTCAAAAGCCTGTCGGCTTGTGTGATACAGCAGGGCTTTCAAACTTGGAAAAAATTACCTGGATAAAATTTCGTTAAAGCGAGTTTGGTGTTCGTTATACGAGCAGATGGTAGTAAAAGGAAACGTTCATTGTAGCGAAATTTCGTTGTGTGAACATTGGTTAAGCAGGGGTTGCCTGTACTTGTATTTGATGCTATTTTTGTTATTGCTTTAATGATCCTATTTTTCTTTACTGCTATAGTGAATATATCATAATCCTGTAACTTATCACTATATATGTCAGTACCATTTGAAATTTACTTATTTTTTTTATATACATATATTTATATTTTTTTCTCACCAGTCAGCATAATTTAAGTTATATTTTGTTAATTTCCACTTGAAAAGCCTAAGCTTTATATAGGCTAGCTAAATTATTCTTTATTTTTATAGGACATATATAAATATGTAATAATGTACAGTAATTTGGCTATTAATAAATGTTGAAATGTTTCTCTCTCTCTCTCTCTCTCTCTCTCTCTCTCTCTCTCTCTCTCTCTCTCTCTCTCTCTCTCTCTCTCTCTCTCTCTCTCTCTCTCTCTCTCTCTCTCTCTCTCTCTCTCTCTCTCTCTCTCTCTCTCTCTCTCTGGGAGGGGGGAGATTTAGATGTTGAGGTCTTGTCTGTGATGGTACAGACAAATTATTTTGTTTTTAGGAATAACATTGCAGAAGCTCATGCTGCCCCACTTTGAATTTCCCAATTTGGTTGGTGGTCACTGTATTGAAAATAAGGTTGATTGGAAACAAGTGGGTATTTTTTACCACTCCACGATAGCTTAGAAATAACCAATTTTTGGGATAAATTTGGATCTCCAATGCCTTTACATTTGAGCACTAATCATGTAGCCACTAGTTTGATATTGGTGTCACTTTTTTTTTATTTCAGAGACTGGTTCTCCCTGCAGCCATCCAGGATCGTATGGACATCATTGGAGCAGCTGAAACTGGAAGTGGAAAAACACTTGCATTTGGAATTCCAATTATTCATGGCATTCTAGCTGATAAGTTGCATGAGGCTGAAAATCCACATGAAGAAGCAGCTGATAGTGGTGTAGAAGACAGTGAACATGAAGATGATAGTGAAAGCAAAGAAGATAATTATCAGACAAGTGATTCTGAAGGAAATGAAGAAACTGTTGAGGAGGACATCAATGAGAATGTGTCCAGTGAATTAGATGATCATATTGATGAGAATGTCTCAGATACAGAAGATATAAATGACATGAGTGAAGAACTAGGCTGTGTTAAAGTTATAGATAATGCAGACTTTAGTTTTATGGAAGAAGATAGGAAAGAGCCAGTGAGGGACTCCAAGAAACTCAGAGCACTAATAGTAACACCGACCAGGGAACTTGCAATTCAGGTAAAGATTTTTTTTTTTTTTTTTTTTTTTTTTTCTTCCTTATGTAGATAGGTCTACTGAAGTGCAAGTATTCAGATAATACATTAAAGTGTACTTTTGAAATTTTGAAAATGTTGAAAACTATTGAAATTATGCTAATATTGATAACAAGACAAAAGTATTCTTATATTATGAGCATATATGTACGATTATGAGTGAATCATTATTATGTAACATTATTGTATTATTTATTGCATGTAATTGAAACAATTTTTCTTTATGTATTTAAGTGATTTACATACATTTATATTTGTTTTATTAAATATCTTTCAGGTAAAGAGCCACTTGTGTGCTATTCTGAGCCACACAGACATCACAGTAGCTGTGGTAATGGGGGGAGTGGCAGCCCAGAAGCAGGAGCGGCTGTTGCATCGTGGACCTGACATTGTGGTGGGCACTCCAGGAAGACTCTGGGAACTGATCCAGCAAGGCAATGAACATCTCAGCCAGACATCCACAGTAAAGTAAATATGTTAGCATTAGCATAAAATCATGTCAAATTTAACAATTGCTCATCTTGAAAAAGCATAATGAAATCTGATGCAATTTGAGGCAGGTGAGCTATGTTACATACATGATTAATGTTCCATAAATATCACCTGTAACTTGAAAATTAACATTTTGGTTTTGTATTTTTCCCATGTAATGTTTGTTATGACTTATTTGTAAATATTAATACTTTATTCATTACTTATCTCTGTAATCAAATATTTATAAAGCATGATTTGCCTTGAAATTATTGAATGTATCAGTAAGTCAGTCATTAATTTCATCATATATTGTGAGTTTAATGAGTGTTTGTCACTTATTTGGTTGAGGTTGTAATGGGCAGGAATTGGCCAAAATATTTCAGAAAAATTCCCACAGCAAAATCTATACACCTCTGATCTTTTAATTCTCCCCACATTTTTCATTAGCAGGAATTCTTGAAAATGTGATGCTTTACAATTGAAGTTTCCTTCTGGCAGGTACTTAGCAATTGATGAAACTGATCGGATGGTTGAGCAAGGACACTTTCAAGAGTTGACACAACTCTTGGAATTGATCAATAGCAATGAAACTGCCAAGCAACATAGACAGACATTTGTATTTTCAGCCACACTCACTATGGTTCATTCAACTCCTAAAAGACTGCAACTTAAGAAAAAGGTAAATTTCCTGTATAATCACTATAAACTAATATTATTCTTGACATTCACATACACTGTGAGTGTTTGACATCAGGATTATGCTATTGGTATATTTCTTATCTGTGCATCATTATTAATTAGGCTTACATTCTCAGTGGGGCTGTGATATAACATTATTCTCAGCCTTTAGGAATAATGATAACATTATCACCTATTCCCTTGCTTCATCAGATTCAGTGTAAAACACCTGATAATTTTCATCTCTATTTATTCTCCAAATTATCATAGCCACTATTGTATTTTATGCTGTATCATGTGAATATTAACATATTTTAGTTAATTGGAAAGATATCTTCTCACATTGCAGGTGATAAAGATGACTCCCAATTTGAAGATTAGTCAACTAGCAAAATTGATTGGAGTTAAACCACATCGCAAGGTTGTAGATGTGACTCGAAAAGTTGGAACAGCAGGGAGTTTAACAGAATCCAGGATCAACTGTACTAAGGTATTATAATTCTGTTGCACTAGGTGGTTGCTTGTGGCAAAGGTGACAATTAATTTTAGAATTTTTTGTGAAAAAAATTACAGGAAGATTTAGAAAGAGTAATGTTGGATAAAACTTGGCATTGGACATGCTGACAAGAAAAAAAAAAAAAAAAAAGTTAATTCACAGAGTACATGAGCTAGTTATTTGATATTTTCTCTTTTTTGGTAATGGAGAATAACAAAAAAAGAAAAAAAATTATGATATGAAAGGGCAAAAAAGTGTTATATTAAAGTTGGTATATAAGCATGGCTGTGTAATTCTGAAATTGCCTTCAAATTTATTTATGTGATGTTTGGTTCAGTTATATACCTGGTTACTCTATTAGCATGAAGAGGATAGTAAATAACGGACACTTTTTCTTACAGGACCAGAAGGATCTTTATTTGTACTACTTTTTGAAGCGTTATCCTGGCCGCACTTTAGTTTTCTGTAACAGCATTGATTGTGTACGCAGACTTCAGAACCTCTTCACTTTACTCCAGTGTCATCCTCAGGTACAATGGATTTTCTGCATAGTCTCTTTGATCTTATATTTGGAGCTAAGGTTCACAAATACCTTTTGAAGTGAAAAGAATTTTAAAAATCTGGTGACATGAAGCCATCATCTATTTTATGACTTGTAAACTTGAATCAATCCTCAACTTTTTAAATTAGCAAGTAATAATCAAAGAATGAAAATTGAAAATGAATGATGTCTTTAGTGAAGTGGGCATGGGAATGCTAATTAGGTAGAAATTGGAATTTGAGTGGTGATGGGATGGGAACCTGCAGCATCTTTTGCTTGCCGATAATTCTGTACTGGCAGAAGAGATTTAGATTGATGGGAAAGGAATTGTGATGAATGTATGAAAGAAGGAAATAGGGAGTGATTAGTTGATATGACACTAAGGTTGAGTGAATGAATATAAAAGCAAGTAATGAAATGAACGAATTAAAGAGTATATATATATAGCAAGAAAGGTGTGGGCAAGAATAAATTAAATGTTTACATATAAATTGCATAAAGAGACTGCAAAAGGTTGTATGAGGTAGTAATGCTATTGACAGCATCATGTGGAATTAAACATATACCTAATATAAGAAAATAGAGATTGGGTGTGATACATATGAAGTGCTTAGCAATGTATGGAATAGTGTGAAAAATTGAATGAGCGATTATGAAATGTGAAAAATTAATGTTGGTAGCGAGTTGGCTATTCTGAAGTTTTATGATGGTTTGTGGGGGCACTAAAAGAGAGAAAATGGCAGAATAATAATTTGTGAATATGCTAAATTAGATTTTACATTTAAGGCAAAGATCAGGAATAGGATTGATGGTGTGAAGAGAGCTTTATGTGAGAGGGATCCATAGAACAAGAATGATATGATATTGCAGTAAGGTTCTATGGAGAGGAAGACTAATCACAGAAGGTGATTAGTCTCGTATTAGTGGTGAAACAAAGATGATTTTAATTTTGCTCTTAATATTTTCAGTCTCTACATGCCTCACTGCAACAAAAGCAACGTCTGAAGAGTTTAGAGCGTTTTTCTAAGAATCGTGAAGCCTTGCTGTTGGCCACAGATGTTGCAGCACGAGGCTTGGACATCCCCAACATTCAGCATGTCATTCACTACCAGGTTCCTCGAACAGCTGAGGTATTGTTGCAAATTCATTGTCGTATAATTTTTGTTGAGTGTATATTGTAGACTCAAGTGTTTTATTAAATGATAAATGAACATGCCATTTACTACATCTTTGAATATTAAAGTTAAAGTAGTTTGCAGTTCTTCCTGTATTTCAGCAGTACTTGAATAGCCTCTATAGAATATACTAGAGGGAGAAGGTCATTTTAGGTTGGATTTGGCTTCATTTTGAATACAGAATATATCTAAGACCAGTGTCTTCCTTAAAGAATAATATCCAAATCTCTCATCTATTAACCCCTTCCTTGGCAGAAATGAGTATACTCGTTTTCACTAAATGTTCCGTTTTCAGTCGTCGATGAATATACTCGTCTAAAACTTGACCTTCAAAAACCAGCTACAGACGTATATACTCGTCGATTCTGACCCTTTCTAAGCCATTCTACGTGTGAAACGAGTATTCTCGTCAAATTGTACGCTTGGCAGAGATGACAGGTTGGAGCGGTGGGATTTCAAGGATGCTCTTACTAGACTTGCTCCGGCAACCACTGTCATCGCATGGGTTTTGTTTTCATCCACATTACCACTAATTTTTTGTACCCTTTTCAAATCATTTGCACCCCAAATGTCTAGTTCTGAGGAAGATAGCAAATATGAACCTTCCCTCAGAAGCTTGAATACTTCTGATGACACTGCCAGTTCATCAGACAATGAATATTTCTCGACAAGGGAGGAGGAGGAGGAGGAGGAGGGAGGTGAGGGGAAAACTTGGAGTTTATATGAAGACGAGTTAACTCGTATATGTCTTACAAAGGTATTTTCAAAATAAAAAGTTAACCACAAAAATGGGGAAAAACAGTAATTACAAGCTGTTTTCATAATCAGCATGAGAAATATTATATAGAACCAAACTAAAAAATTTAGTCTGAAAAAGAAACGTTTTTAACTAAAAAAAATTGTTGGGAAAGGGGTTAATGGTTAGTGGACAGACAAATTTCCTGATTGAATTATGTACTGAGCATATTTGGTAAAAAAAAAAATTTTTTTAGAATACTGTTCTCTCACATTGTAGTTTGTGTACTACCGCTTTCATTTCTTGCAAAAATTTTACTTACCATGTATGTAAAAATCAATTTAGTTAGATTTGAAATTATACAACTAAAACTAAAAATAGTATAATTTTTTAACGTAAAGATGTGTACCACTTTCCAGACCTATGTTCACCGGAGTGGCCGCACTGCACGAGCCCAACAGGAAGGATTAAGTGTCCTCCTTATAGAGACTTCTGAAGCAAAAAAGTATCGTCAACTGTGTGCCACCTTGAACAGAGCCACAGACCTACCTCCTTTTCCAGTTGATTCAAGTATCATGACTCAGGTGAAACAGCGCCTCGACTTAGCACGCACTGTTGAGACTATGGAACACAGGAATCGCAAAGCAAATGCCAATAGTGAATGGTTCAGAAAAGCTGCAGAGGAGGCTGATATACTTCTTGATGAGTAAGTAAAAATTTTGCTTTTTTTTTTTTTGCAAATCAATTAATATTTGGGTGTAATTGTATAGTGCATGAGACTAATTCTTTTCAAAAGGGATTGAAGGGGTTGAATGATGTGCAGTATGTATAAGGGTGTGCTGCTTTGTTTGGGCCACCAGAGGGAGATAGTAAAATTAAGTCTTGACTATAGTTTGATCCTTTCTGTAAAAGTTTTGATTGGAATTTTATATCTAGTGGTTGGTTTTGTGTAACATTACCTTTTAGGTAGCCAGTGACCTAAAATCTTTTTATGTACTTACTTGCTTTCTCATTTAATAATTAAGTTCACATATAGAATCATTAGGCTTTTCCTTTTAAAGTGCTTGATTCCTTGGATACTTTCACTACAGAGACTTCCTAGATCCTGACGAAGAAAGAGAAAAGTCCATGAAGACAGCTCAGGAGAAGCGTGAGCTACAGAACAATCGTAAAGTACTAATGAAGATGTTGTCAGCTCCATTCATGACTTCTGACTTCTCAGGAAAATATCCAACTCAGACAGGATCACTTGTAACTTACAGTACTGGTATGAATTGTGATTTAAATACTGATGAAGAAAGTGGCAACTCAAGTAAGGCATTATCTGTGATGAAGAAGGAATCTAAAGAGTTTCAAAAACTTTTGAGTACTGTGAAACACAAGCCACCAAGGAAAAAAATAAACAAGAAAAAATTTAAAGGCTTTGAAAAGAGAAAATTAAAACAAAAAAGTGCAGCTAATGACATCTAGATTCAGGCAGTAATACAACAGATACAGTTTTATATTGACTAGATTTCAATTATTGTACATATTTTTACATAAATACAAGTCATTCTTACAATCACTATTAATTATAAGAATAACATGTTATGATACAGATTCCTAAATTGATGAATACTGTAATATATTAATTACACTTGTAAAAATGTTCTACTTTAAATTTCTAATAAAGTTAGAACAGTTTTACCACATGTTCATTAAAACTTTGAGTTGTATGAGATAAGCCTCAGTGAAGACCAATCATTAAGTGGAAGTCATCCTCGTGAGCCACACTTTTCATGCAAACTTTATGCAATCACTGTAACTATTAAACTTTAAAGTAAGATAATTTAAGAGTATTATTATTGAGTACAACCTGATTTCTGACTCCAAGAGCTGCTGTCCTTCAAGGGAGTGGCTGCAGCAGTGAAGTGATCAATCATCTCTCTTTCCAATAGTCATGTAATGTTTATCTATTTCAAGGGCAGCCTCCCTCTAGCATATATTTCACTCTTCATTTGCACAATGAGCACTCTTCAAATCCCTCGTTCTTACAACACATCCAAACAATCCTGATGCCGCATGATTTTATTAATTCAGTCAATCTACCATTTTTTTTCTTTCACCACTTCAACCCATTCACATCTTCATTTCCATTATTTCATTTGCAATTGCTGTGCTATATTGTCCATGGTTACAATGCATGTATTCAATAGGAATAGCAAAATTATTTCTAGTATGAACACAGCTAAACATACTATAAGGGATAGAGAAAAGTAGATGTGTGACAAAGGTGTTAATTGAGGCTAAGTGCTTGAGCAAACAGGAAGGGGATGTTTGGAGAGAGAAATGAGGTTCTTCTGTCGTAGTTACCCTTTTGGTATTGCTCCTGGAGCAAGTAAAGTGTTATAAGTAGACAATTTACATCATACATCAATGTAAATATTACAAAAAAATTAGCAATGTCACAGCTGTCTTACACCTCACTTCTATAATAATCACAAAGCTTTTCTTTTACTGTCCACTCATCCTTGTCAACACTCATTCCAGATTAATTAACTATTTCCAGGTTTTGACTATTTCTGCAATTCATTCACTCCTCTTAACTTCCTCATAATCATCACAATTTCTCACTTGTTAATCCTTTAATCTTCTTCTATTTATCCAAAACGTTCATCATAAAACATATTCTTTATCAAAATCTTCAAATTGTAAAAAAAAAAAAAAAAAAAAACTTGGCTATGAATATGTTTCAAATGTCTCACATTTTGTTCCTAATCACTTATGTGCCAAAATACCTCGTGCCTTGGGTCTGTATGATGAAATGCCATCCATTTTAACTTTTGGCATTTTGGGAGGTTGTAGAGAAGCTCGAGCTGCAACTCTTTTCCCAGCAATGTCAATTTCAAAATGAGAATTTTTTAGAATATATTCAGGTGTGACATTTTCCCCTTCATGATGCCTGACGAACCCAAGGCACACCATCTTGTTGAGTGTAAAGCCAAATCTGAAAATATAAAAGAACCATGGTAATTTTATAAAAAGTGGAAAAGTAACCATTTTGACATACTGTAGTATTAAATGGTAATTTTAGTTAAGAGGCTTAAATAATCAATTAATGATGATATTTTTTTTAGAATGAATCCATTTGTATTAATGAATTACATCTTAGAGCACCTGCTTTTAGTTTTGGTCATAAATGGAGCCCTTAAAGAAAGTACACAATGTTTTAACATATTGGTGATAGATACGTACGCTGAAGATGTTGTATTGCCAACATAATGGTTGTTGCGATAAATAGGTTCGCCTCCCCAAGGCCAAATATCTACATCAGCGTCAAAACTGTCTTCTAGTACAAAATGAACCAATCTTCGTTTCAAGCCTTGAGTAGACTGCCTCATCAATGCAAATTTTCCTATGAAGTATTCTTTCTGAAATATTCCAATATAATGAAAGTTATTATATTCATAATTCCTGCAATGAGCAAGCATGATATCTTTTCTTGCCTAAGTCAACTTCTAAGGAAGAATTCAGTCTAATCTCAAAGATACTTGGCAATAAAGAGAAAGCACATTAGTATACAAATACTGTTTCAATACTACAAGGTTGTGCTATTAGTTCATAAAATTACTTCTTACATTAAGCTTAACTTTGTAGCCCCTGCCAACTTCATAAGGGGTGGTAGTAGAGTCTAGTTCCTCTGCCCAAAAGGGAATGAATTTCTCAACTCGCAGACTTCGCATTGTCATCATCCCTACATTGCGAATTCCATAGTCATACCCAAGCTGCAATGTAACAGAATTCTGAAGTATGAGAAATAATGGAAGAGCAAAACGAGTGCTTATTTTTATAAAATTCACAAGGAGAAAATATTGTTTTTAAGTGTTCATGCTATATAATAACTTACCTTCATTAGCTGCCTGTATATATGAAGGGTGTACTCTGCTGGAATGATTAAAGTGTAGCCTGGCTCCCCTGTATGAGTGAATGAGAGCACCAACACTCCAGAAGCATAAGCTATATTGATATCCTGGAAATAAGAGATATTTATTTATCATAAAATGTATCTGACTTAAATTACTTGATCTTTAATATCTGATAAATAAATATATATATATATATATATATATATATATATATATATATATATATATATATATATGTTATTTCTTATGAGTTTCCACCATGATCCTTCCCTCCATACCATATAGAATGCCTTTTTGTATGCTACAAATAAACAAAATTTCCTCTTCTTCCACTTGAATAGATCAATAATACATCTCGGCTAAAACATGTGGTCCGAAGTAGAATACTCTTTCTTAAAAGCCTGGCTGGGCTTAATTTATTAAGTGATTTAGTTAAGGCAGTCATTGAAAATGGAGGTGAACAGGTTTCCCATATAACTCAACAATGTAATGCCTCTATAATGGTATATACAGCCACGTTCCCACAATGTTGACTAGAGTTAAGACGGTCATTGGTAATGCTGTAACAGGGTGAACCATGTCTTAGCACTTATGACTACATCAGAAAGTTACAGTAAGTCATAGATGGTTTTGTCTAAAAATGCACCATTTTGTCTCACTATGACCATGTCATTAGCTATAATGGCAATTTGTACAATATGGCCCCAGGTGTTCCCCACATGTACTGTCAACATGCTGTATCCTTCAACTTAAAGTCAGCTAAATGCAATGCCCCAGACTTGGTATGTACTGTAAAGTTTAGTTCAGTAATCATGTTCACTATGCAATTTCTACATTACAGGATCCTTTCAGGAACATATCCCTTGCATAATTTGAGAAATTCCATTATATATATATATATATATATATATATATATATATATATATATATATATATATATATATATATATATATTACACCCCATTTGTGAAATTGCCCATTTCATGAAATGGGCAAACCCAATTCATGAAATGAACCTAACCTAACCTAACCTAACCTAACCATTTCATGAAATGGCCTCTCCATTGCACATTTCATGAATTGGGTTGGGTTAGGTTAGGTTAGGTTCATTTCATGAATTGGGTTTGCCCATTTCATGAAATGGGCAATTTCACAAACGTGTAACGGTATATATATATATATATATATATATATATATATATATATATATATATATATATATATATATAGATAGATAGATAGATAGATAGATATAGATAGATATAGATATATATATATATATATATATATATATATATATATATATATATATATATATATATATATATATATATATAGATAGATAGATAGATATATATATATATATATATATATATATATATAGATAGATAGATATATATATATATATATATATATATATATATATATATATATATATATAGATATATATATATATATATATATATATATATATATATATATATATATATATATATATATATATATATATATATATATATATATATATATATATATATATATATATATATATATATATATATATATATATATATATATATATAGATAGATATATATATATATATATATATATATATATATATATATATATATATATATATATATATATATATATATATATATATATATATATATATATATATATATATATATATATATATATATATATATATATATATATATATATATATATATATATATAGATATATATATATATATATATATATATATATATATATATATATATATATATATATATATATATATATATATATATATATATATATATATATATATATATATATATATATATATATATATATATATATATATATATATATATATATATATATATATATATATATATATATATATATATATATATATATATATATATATATATATATATATATATATATATATATATATATATATATATATATATATATATATATATATATATATATATATATATATATATATATATATATATATATATATATATATATATATATATATATATATATATATATATATATATATATATATATATATATATATATATATATATATATATATATATATATATATATATATATATATATATATATATATATATATATATATATATATATATATATATATATATATATATATATATATATATATATATATATATATATATATATATATATATATATATATATATATATATATATATATTGATTGATTGATTGGTCTGATGAACATTCATGAAAATACACATCGAAAAGGAATCTTAAACTTAATGTGAAAAATATTAGGTGCAATACAATGAGACAAATACATTCCTTAGTCATATAATATAGAAATACAACATGAAGTACATACCTTAGCCATGTTTTCATAAAATATTAAGTCAGTGTTGCAGATAAAGGACAACATCTCTCGTGACTTTGGACCCACAACACTCAGTACGGAATACTTGGAAGTAACATCTGCCACTGAGACACAAGCTTCAGGAGTTATTTGCCTTCTCATGTAATCCATAATTCGAGTCTGCTGAGTTGTGGGGGCAAGCATCAAGTAGCTGTGAAAATTTTGATTTATGTCAAATACACATTGAATAACAACAGCCCTTAGATGCTAATTGCAACAAATGTTTGAAACACAAAATCTCACCTGTTATCTGAGCGCCGTATGAGGAGACAGTCATTTTCGTATCCTCCTCGCTCATTCTGCATGCCACTGTGCACCACACCACCCAAAGGCATGTTGACATCATTACTGCATAATTTTTGCATAAATTCAACAACCTGGTTTGCTGCAGACTGAGACATAAAATATATGCATAAATATCTAAAATAATACAAGTACATTTGTATATATATATATATATATATATATATATATATATATATATATATATATATATATATATATATATATATCTCATGCTTTTCATTCTGAATAGTGATAATTTCACATTAATAAATATATATATATATATATATATATATATATATATATATATATATATATATATATATTGCTTTGAGAATTTCTATACTAATCTTTTTTCACATTAAATTCATGAAATCCTGAAAATTCATTCACTATTTGATTAAATACCTATTATTGTACACATGTTAAGAATGCATCTCCTATGCTTTTCATCATGTAAGTGATCATAATTGATAAATCTTTCTGATAAGTAAAATTCTACAGAGTGCAAAGACCAAGCTTCAACAGAAAGTGTGGTTTTTTACTTTACCATTGTTAACTGAAATTATTTCATGATTTTCTGTATTTTAAACCTTATAAGAAACTCTTCTCAAAAACATCTTGACAGATCCATGTTCTTCAAATATCTAAGATTGAATCAATTAAACTTAAGATCAGAGGTAAGAATTCAGCTTAAGGTCCATTCAAGATGTTCTTTCACAGAGATGATAATTATTTTTAATAACCAAATGAAAATTAAGTATTGTAATACTGTTTATATGCTGTGAGAATCAAGTGCAGCTTGTTATAACGGAGTGCACAGTCATGTGCCAGTATGTTTTTCATGTACTGATAAAAACTTATTTGTAACTGCCTTCTTTAATTTCAATATTTTTTTTGTTTTGTTTTTTGTTTGTTGAAAATCAACAAAGTTAATGACTGAGATAAATGGATGCATTACACAAGAGAGTATATCATACTTGCAGAAAAATGTTCCTGACCCCAAGATAGTAAAAATTATGTTACTATGTCAAAATTATTTTCTCTTAAAATTTCATTTCCATTACTTACAAGGCACTAAATATGGGAAAAGAAAGGTTTCATGTGCAGGGGTCCATGAATCTGGTGTGAAAGGTTATCAAAACACCTGATTCCACAAAGGTAAACAACAATAGTACCTGATTGAAAAAAAATATATAATTGGTTTGCAAAATACCTTCTGTTACTTTTACTTACTTTTTAAAAAAAGACTAAATTTGAAAATCTGAAAAGAGAATATAAAACATATTTTCTTTTTTCTTTGAAATTTTGAACTTCCTGATATTTTTCCTCATTACCAACAATACTGGACCAAAAAATCAGCACCACTAGTTTTATCTATGGACAAGTTATGCTACCAATATTGTGCTGGGCAGTCCTTCATTTAAAATTTTGTATGTAAAATCTGAATTTGTGATGAAGCCCAAGCAACTACTACACATATGCATGTTGATTACCTGAATTAATTTGATCTGACAATTATTTAGCTCAAATACAGTCTTCAAATTGATCATAAACAAAATGAATTGTTTCAATACTGTTTTCAAAATATAATGTATAAACTTTAGTCTGGAAGTAACTCACTCAAAATTTTCAGTTACTATTATAAAGGTAAGCACTAAGAAAATATTAAGTTGTACAGTGGTATCTCAGGATACAAGCATCTTGCCTTATGAGCAATTTGGGATATGATTACAAAATACTTGGAAACTTCGCTTAGGTATACGCACATTAACTCATGTTCCTGCCGCTGCATGATGAATCACTCCCTTAGTGTATATACACACACACACACACACACACACACACACACACACACACACACACACATTAACAACATGTCAGGAGTGAACAGCTACATAAATCTGTTTGCGGACGATACAAAACTGTGCAGAGTTATAAAGCAAAAAGAGGATTGTGAAATACTGCAAGAAGACCTAAATAAGATCTGGGAATGGAGTAAGAAGTGGGAAATGGAATTCAATGTGAACAAAAGCCATGTCATGGAAATGTGTGTGTGTGTGTGTGTGTGTATTTACCTAGTTGTAGTTTTACAGGGCCTGGGCTTTATGCTCGTGTGGCCCCGTCTCCATATCTACACTTATCCAATCTTACTTTAAAAGTATGCACACTCGTTGCAGACACAACTTCTTCATTTAAACTGTTCCACGTTTCAATACATCTCTGCGGGAAACTATGTTTTTTAATATCTCTCAGACATCTTCCTTTTCTCAGCTTTTTACTATGCGATCTTGTGCTACATATAGACGATTCCTCACAAGTAACAAAATTCATAAAACAAATCATTATTTGGCATCTCAAATACCCAAACACTGGTCAACATGGCATCTCAAGGCCGGCCACTGTTTATGCTTTGTTGATGGTGGATGTGCTACGCACATAAGCTAATACAGAAAATTTTTGCATTTTCCACTTTCTTTTATTATTAGCCTATCATGTCCAGGAGAGAGAACTGTACCACACGCCAGCAACATTGCCTACAAATTAATAGGTACAAAAACAAGTACATATGTAAAAAATATGAAGATATGTGGAAGTAAATTACACCCAAGTCACAAGTCTTGGATGTGAGTAACTCCAAACATTCATACAAATATATTAACATACTCGTAATTATCACCAACAGAACACAAATAACACTTATCTATAGACAATTTTTTATTTTGTAGTACACTCATCTGCCCTGCAGCCGGGAAGGGGTTAAAAACAATTTTCCATTAAACATTCATCTTCTCTTGTATTCTACGTGCACACACGCATGCACACACACTACATGGACAAAGAAATGATGAAGAAATTGATAAGTACTATAATAAGACCCAGATTGGAATATGCAGGAGTAGAGAGAGGGATGGGTTGATTGCATTTATTTGGATTTAAAAAAGTCATTTGATAAAGTGCCACATGCAATGTTACTGTGAAAGTTAGAGGAGAAGGGTGGCTTAAAAGGAAGCACATTGAAATGAATGGAAAATTACTTGAGGGGAAGAGAAATAAGGACGGTAGTCAAAGATATGAAGTCCGAGTGGAGAGCAGTAGAAAGCGGAGTGCTGCAGGGGTCAGTATTGGTGCCAATACTTTTCCTCATATATATAAACGACATGCCAGAAGGAGTGAACAGCTACATAAATCTGTTTGCGGACAATACGAAACTGTGCAAAGTTATAAAGCAAAAAGAAGTTTGTGAAATACTGCAGGAAGACCTAAATAAGATCTGGGAATGGAGTAAAAAGTGGGAAATGCAATTCAATGTGGACAAAAGCCATGTCATGGAAATGGGAAAGAATGAAAGATGACCCATGGGAATCTATAAGATGGGAGATAAGAGTACAACTGGAGAAAGTAAAAGGAAAAGGACTTAAGAGTTACGATGGAAGAAAACAATCAACAGGTAAGCCATACTGATAGAATTTTCAGAGAGACATATAATTTGCTAAGGAATATTGGATTAGCATTTCACTACATGGACAAAGAAATGAAGATATTGATAAGTACTATAATAAGACCCAGATTGGAATATGCAGGAGTAGTGTGGACCCCCATAAAAAGAAACACATAAGGAAGTTGGAGAGACTACAAAAATGGCTACAAGAATAGTTCCAGAATATGAGGAGAGACTACAAGAATGGTTCCAGAATATGAGGAGAGACTAAAGGTTATGGATCTTGGTTCCAGAATATGAGGAGAGACTAAAGGTTATGGATCTACCAACCCTGGAACAGAAAAGGGAGAGAGGGGATCTGATACAAGTTTATAAACTGATCAACGGAATGGACCAAGTGGATAATGAGAAACTGATCCTGAGAGAAGAATATGACATTCGAAGCATAAGATCACATAGTAAAAAGCTGAGAAAGGGAAGATGTCTGAAAGATGTTAAAAAATATAGTTTCCCACAAAGATGTGTTGAGACGTGGAACAGTTTGAGTGAAGAAGTTGTGTCAGCAACGAGTGTGCATAGTTTTAAAGAAAAATTGGATAAGTGTAGATATGGAGACAGGGCCACAGGAGCATAAATCCCAGGCCCTGAAATACTACAACTAGGTAAATACACACACACACACACACACACATCCTCTCTCTCTCTCTCTCTCTCTCTCTCTCTCTCTCTCTCATGCCACGCACAATACAACTCACACAATCTGTGCTTTCTCCTTTTTGTTTTTGTTTTTTCATTCACACACACACACACACACACACACACACACACACACACACACACACACACACACACACATACACACACACACACTTAGGAGTAACCGTGCAAAACACTTTGTCACCGGAGAAACACATGAACAAGATATTTAGGAAAACATATAACATGCTTCAAAATATTGGCCTTGCATTCCACTACCTAGATGAAGGAATGATGAAGATATTATGTACCTTAATAAGACCCCTGTTAGAATATGCAGCTTGTGTCTGGTCACTGCATATGAAGAAAAATGTGAAGAAGGTGGAAAGGATACAAAGGCTGGCAACAAGGATGGTACCAGGACTCAGGGAGTTAGACTACTGAGGAAACTGGGCCTGACCACATTAGAAGAGAGAAGAACAAGAGGAGACATGATAACTATGTATAAATTGGTGAACAAGATTGACATATTGGACAGAGAGTTGATAAAGGTGACCACAAGTAATCATCTCCGGGGACATGGAAAAAAGCTAATAAAGGACATCTGTCTAAATGACGTGAGAAAATACAGTTTCCCGCATCGTAGCATTGATAAGTGGAATAAACTGAGCAGTGATGTCGTTGATGCGGTGTGTGTCAATCAGATGAAAAAGAGATATGACAGGAATGGACAAGGAGACAGGTCACAGAGAGCTTAGCTCGGGCCCTGTAATACACAAATAGGTAAATACAAATAGGTAAATACACATACACACACACACACACACACACACACACACACACACACACACACACACACACACACACACACACACACACAAATCGGAAATAATGAGCTCTGAGCGCGTTCCAGAGGGTAACGTCTGGCTGTCTCATCAGAGACTGCAGCAGATCAAACAGTGAATTACACAAAAACATACACACACACACACACACACACACACACACACACACACACACACACACACACACACCTGTTGTTTGTATTTACAGAGGCCTGGGCGAGTGTGTGGCACTCGTTTTCAGGAATACATTGTTAGAAAAGCATAAGTAAGGAAGAGATTACATCTAAATGCAGGTATGAGACCAGGGAAAGAATGCAAGAGGATGAATATATTGATGAGGGAGAGGGGGCATTCGTAGTTTTTGATACGGCAAACACTGCCTTACATACGAGTGTTAACGATTGAAAGAAAATTTGATAAATGGATAAAGGAAAGTATGGGAATTAAAGAGAACGAAGAACAGGAAAAAGAGTTTCAGAACTTGAAAGAAAGGATAAAAAGTGGAAGAAAACAATGCTAGGCTAAGAGCAGAAAACCAGGAACTGAAAAAGGAACTAGCTAAGTACAAGAAACAGATGGAAGGATTTGGTAAAGCCAAGAAAGAAAAAGAGGATCTGAAAGATCTAGTAAACAAAGAAGAGGAAAGAGTACAGGACATGATTAAGAAAGAAATACAGGCATGGAGAGTCCAAGATAAGAAAGACAAGGATAATTTTCAGGAAGTGATTCAGGAACAGCTAAAAGAAAGAGATGAGCATATGGCAAACAAAATTATAAGAGTCCTTAAGGAAAAAGAAAATCTAGTAAGGGAAATTGCAAAAAGGAAAAAGTGTAATCATATTTGGTCTGAAAGAAAAAAATGTAAAATATATACCAAGAAGGGGAAAATAGGAAATGAAATCAGTCAAAGACCAACTAAAGAATCTAAATGACGAGGAAAGACAGAACTTAGAGGAGGAGGTAGAAGAAATCCATAGAATGGGACCATATCAAGAAGGAACAGTGAGACCAATTAAGATACTACTAAAATCACAAGCAGCAACAGAAGAAATATTATATAGAACAACAAAACACAGAGAAACAGAAGGTTGCAAGGATATAATATATATATATATATATATATATATATATATATATATATATATATATATATATATATATATATATATATAAAATAGAAATGAGGAAGAAAGGAAGAGACACAACGAACTGGTGGCAGAAGCAAGGCAAAAAAATAATGAAAGGTCAGAGGAGGAGAAGGCATTTTTTTGGAGAATTCTAGGAGACAGGATAAGAAAATGGTATATAAAAGAGAAGGAAGAGAAAAAAATGGAGCAAGGTTAAGTAAAGGTGATAAGATGTATACAAACATAGATGGGGTTTTATCAAGCAAATTAGAATTAAGATATTACATACAGAAAGAAGAACCGGATATTATAAGCCTGGCTGAAACAATATTAAATGAGGCAATAAAAGTAGACATGGATAATAGGTATAATATATAGAGGAGAGACAGAGTGAATAAAGGAGGAGGAGGAGTCATGATGATGTTAAGGAAAGAAATGGTGGTAAACCAAGTGGAGTGTGGGGAAGGAAAAGCAGAAGTACTGTATATTAAGATACATATCAATAAAAAGAGTTAGCAATCATTGGAACATATGTGCCACCAAAAACAAATTCATGGACCAATCAAGAATATAAAGACATGATAGATGACACAATAAGGAGTCTAACGAGAGTCATTAAAGAAAGGAGAAAAGTGATATTAGTAGGAGATTTCAACTGTAAGGAGGTGGACTGGGAAAATTATGAAAGTGGTATGGGGGAAGAAGCCTGGGGAGAAAGATTACTGAATCTAATGATAGATAACATGATGGACCAAAGAGTAAAGGAAAACACAAGATTCAGAGGAAATGACGAGCCAGCGAGATTGGACATGGTTTTTACAATGGGTATACAAATGAACGATGATATATAAGATATAAGTGCCCATTGCGAAAGAGTGACCATGTAATATTAGAAATGGATATAGAAGAGGGGAAGGAAGATAGAGACGAATCATAAAAAGGAGACCGATTAAACTACAGAAAGGCTGATATTGAGAACCTCAAGAACTATTTAAAAAACGTTAACTGGGAGGAAATGGAAAACTCAGAGAGGGTGCAAGAGAAATATAACTTATTTTTGGAAATACAGTATACAAAAGAGGAGTCAGGGAATATGTCCCAAAATATAGACCTAAAGAAGAAGGAAAGAAAGATTGGTTTAATGCAAGGTGTGCTAGGGCAAAGGAGAAAAGAGATGGAGCATGGAAAAGGTGGAGAAATAGAAATTCAGAAAATAAGGAAAACTTCAAGGCAGCAAGAAATGAATATGCTAAGGTGAGGAAAGAAGAGGAAAGGAACTATGAAAAGGACATTGTCAAAAAATGTAAGGAGCAACCAAAATTGTTTTACAGATTCATAAATGGAAAAATAAGGCAAAAAGAAACAATAGAAAGGTTAAAAGGAGAGAACAGGATGGTGGAAGACCCAAAAGGTATGGCAGAACTGTTAAACAGTAAATTTCAGGAGGTCTTTACTAAGGAATCCAAATTTGAAAGACCACAGGGTAATAGAGAGACCATCTATATGAAAGAGATTAAAGTAACCAAGCTTGAAATAAAAGAGTTGATGAAGGAATTAGATGAAGAGAAGGCAATGGGACCGGATGAAGTCTCAGGCAGAATACTGAAAGAATGTAGGGAAGAACTAGCAAGTCCTATATACAACATCATAAAATGCTCAATAGAAAATGGAACAGTACCAGTAGAATGGAAAAGAGCTGAGGTGGTTCCCATATATAAGAGGAAGGAAGGAAGAACCTTTAAATTACAGACCGGTATCACTAACTAGTGTAATATGCAAGATGTGTGAAAGAGTAATAAAGAAACAATGGATCGAGTTCTTGAAGACAACACATTATCAAATAGCCAATTTGGTTTTAGAAAAGGTCAGTCGTGTGTAACAAATTTATTGAGTTTCTACTCTAGAATAGTTGATAGAGTACAAGAGAGAGAGGGATGGATTGACTGTATTTATTTGGATTTAAAAAAGGCGTTTGATAAAGTGCCACATGCAAGATTACTGTGGAAGTTAGAGGAGAAGGGTGGCTTAAAAGGAAGCACATTGAGATGGATGGAAAATTATTTGAGGGGGAGAGAAATAAGGACGGTAGTTAAAGATATGAAGTCCAAGTGGAGAGCAGTAGAAAGCGGAGTGCCACAGGGGTCAGTATTGGCACCAATACTTTTCTCATATATATAACGACATGCCAGAAGGAGTGAACAGCTACATAAATCTGTTTGCGGACGATGCAAAACTGTGCAGAGTTATAAAGCAAAAAGAGGATTGTGAAATACTGCAGGAAGACCTAAATAAGATCTGGAAATGGAGTAAAATGTGGGAAATGGAATTCAATGAGGACAAAAGCCATGTCATGGAAATGGGAAAGAGTGAAAGACGACCAGTGGGAATCTATAAGATGGGAGATGGAGTAGAACTGGAGAAAGTAAAAAAGGAAAAGGACTTAGGAGTGACGATGGAAGAAAACAATCAACCGGTAAGCCATATTGATAGAATTTTCAGAGACATATAATTTGCTAAGGAATATTGGAGTAGCATTTCACTACATGGACAAAGAAATGATGAAGAAATTGATAAGTACTATAATAAGACCCAGATTGGAATATGCAGGAGTTGTGTGGACCCCCCATAAAAAGAAACACATAAGGAAGTTGGAGAGACTACAAAAAATGGCTACAAGAATGGTTCCAGAATTTGAAGGGATGACATATGAGGAGAGACTAAAGGCTATGGATCTACCAACCCTGGAACAGAGAAGGGAGTGAGGGATCTGATACAAGTTTATAAATTGATTAACGGAATGGATCAAGTGGATAATGAGAAACTGATCCTGAGAGAAGAATATGACATTTGAAGCACAAGATTGCATAGTAAGAAACTGAGGAAGGAAAGATGTCTGAGAGATGTTAAAAAATATAGTTTCCCGCAAAGATGTGTTGAGACTTGGAACAGTTTGAGTGAGGAAGTGGTGTCAGCAACGAGTGTGCATACTTTTAAGGAAAAATTGGATAAGTGTAGATATGGAGATGGGGCCACATGAGCGTAAAGCCCAGGCCCTGTAAAACTACAACTAGGTAAATACACACACACGCTGTTAAGAAGCCGTACTGACAAGATGTGCGGTGAAAACAGCTCCTCGGGGAAACACTTCAGCAGCTGTTGGAGCCTGACCTAGATATATGTACAGGGGGAAGAGGGGGCCATAGGGTTCTCCTGTCTCCATAATAAATAAGATTTGGATACCATATACGACAGAAAAATGGAGGGAGAGGTGCATGTTTTCAAAACCAAAGGTTTATCAAAACACCAATTGGCCTGAAGAGGCAGTGTGTGAAGGATATTGGAAAATACAATTTTCACACAGAACTGTGGAAAAGTGGAATGCATTGAGTGATGAAGCTGTTACAGCACATAACGTGCATAGCTTTAAAGAAAAATTGGATAAATGGAGACATGGAGACAGGACACTATGAGCCCTGCTCAAACCCTGTACAATACAACTAGGTAAATACACACACACACACACACACAAAACAAAAAAAAAAAGAGCTGCATTTAAGTCTTGTATACTGTTCATAATTATCATCATAAGTAACAGCAGCTTATATGCATCTACAGTAGGTCTGAATGAAATCTCAAAAGTTCTAAATAATCTTGCACAAATGCATGCAAATAAATAAATACATTTGCCTGTATAACAACACAAACACATGCACACACACATCCTGACAAATAAAGACACTCTCATCTAATGAAAAATCAATACATTTATAAGTATACTGTTCATCAGAGGTGAGTGATCCGATTCAGAAGTCTGATTATCCGAGTAATCAGATTCTCATTTTTGAATCGGATAATCAAATCAAACTAACCCCTGGCAAACAAATCAGATAATCATAATCAGACTGCTGAAAATTTAAAGCAATTTGTGGTTAATCTAGGTTGACGTCTTTGTTTTTTTGCAACAGCAGATTCTTTGTAAATTTTTTAACATTTTCTCAAATGAATATTAGTATTACTGTGTGTATTTTGTGTACTGTATAGTTTAATATTTTTGTTAAATTATATTTTAATAGAAATAAAATGTTTATTTTTTATTATAAAAGCTTGGTTTCTCTTTGAAATTAGTTATAAATTACTTATTTATGGTAAAAAGTATTAAATTTCCTTTAACAGCATTGAAAATCACTTTAAAACATTGAGTCGCTTTTCAAAATATTGAATCGCTTTAAAAAATTCAATCAAATCAGATAATTGGATAATCACTAATCAGACAGATTCTTGGCACCTGAATTGGATAATCGAATTGGACCTGACAAGCTGGCAAAATGGTAATCACTAATTGAACTTAAATTTTCTTTTAATCGTGCCCACCTCTGGTATATATTAAATGTTGATCATTTTGTGAAAAATCTAACAAATACCCCCTAAATTACATAATTTTCCTTTCCATGAGGAAAGCTTATGACCCACTGTTGCAGTTTCTAAATAATTTTTTCTTTGACTGCAGACTGTAAGGTGAAAATAAACAACATTCTAAGCCAAATAGCGGGAGTCAAAAAATTTCATGTGTAGGTATAGGGGGAATGAAGTTGAAAACATGTTTCATCATTAAGAAATGTTTACAAACTCCTTAAACTAACATGTAGTCAAAAAAGTTTTACAATTGATAATATCAAGCTGAATCTTTATAGCAAATAAATGACTGCTTATTATGAATGCTTATTTGCAGTAATCAAAAAACTGAATGTTATGAACCACAGTTTTCATGACAAGTGGCCCTTAACTGGTTTGTAGAGCAACCTTTATTACATAGAGACTCCTTTTTAAATTTTTTGTGTGCATGTGCCCGTGAATCAAGAAGAAATTTGCAGTGCAAGAATATTTCACACAGAAATTATAAGTACTAGAGAAAAAAATTGAAACTGATAAGTCCCACAAAACACAAGTTTCCTGAAAGCAAAAGTGGAAAGCAGAAAGCTAAAGGCCTCATTACATCAACAAAGATGAGATCAAATCACATACAAAGCAAACTGTCAAACAGCAAGCAACTTTGCACTGATAAAACAAAAATTACCTTTGTTTCTTCTGCATCAAACTGCTTATATTTATCTAATCCAACAGACTTGAAAGAGAGAGAAAAAATATATTAATATGCAAAGCTGTATGAGCAAATCTGTATCTGTACTTTTCTATTTTCTGAAAAAAAAAAAAAAAAAAAAAAAAAAAATATATATATATATATATATATATATATATATATATATATATATATATATATATATATATATATATATATATATATATATATATATATATATATATATATATATATATATATATATATATATATATATATATATATATATATCACTGTTCAAGTCTTGAAAATTCTTAAATCTGACCATTTTTCAGAAAAAAAAAAAGATCAGAACACCTCCAAAACTAAATAAATAAAAACTAACTTTTATGAATTCTATCTAAATATTCAAAGATTCATAAGGCATGCCATTTCAATACAAACTTAATGAATAATTCTTGGTTAGTCTCGATTCACTTAAAAAGAATATATAAATAAATAGACAAATATATAAATATGGTAAATATCCCCATAGTTATTTCTTCATGAGACAGAAACTGCTAAAAGATGTAGTCATGATATTAATAGGAACAGTTTACAATGTGATGATTATGAGGCAGATAGTCCATGCAGCTGCTACACAGAAGCACCAATCTCTCCAACCCAAAGGCTGCCCCTCCAATTTTAATTTCATTAGTATATTTATAGTTGTATTTTGTGTCAAACTAAACTTATTTACACATGACCACATGAATGACACACTAATAACATATCTAATTATATAAAAATTGAAATAAAAAGCAGGAGTTGACAATGAAAACACAATACAGTAATCCCTTGATGAATGAAAAATTAATAAGGACCACACTGACCTTTTGTATCTTAAATTTCCATACAATACATCTGTTTTTCCCATTCAAATACAATGAAATAAAGATGCATTTTGGATTCATCAAACTCTTGACCAACCAAAATATGGAGACAATATTCTTCCAGTCTAGGAGCATGGTGTTTCATTCAACTATTACCACTATCGAGAAAAAAAAAGGTGAGGGGGGATGGAGAAAATCCAAACTACAACTATATTTATATATTAGATCTCTAAGTCTGAGTCTTACTGTAACTTCAATCTTCGTAAAAGAAGAGAGGTCAATGACTCCAACGCCTTCCCTGCATGCCTGATATTCCTCTTTGATGCAGTCCAAAAATACTGGCTTATGGAACGACCCGTCAGGCATCTGGGCTGGCGGATCACTTCCTGAAAGTGAAGAATTGTATGATTGAAAATACTATTTAAATATGGTAAAAATAACATGAAGATATTAGCCAAGAGCAGATGCAAAAATTAATATATATATATATATATATATATATATATATATATATATATATATATATATATATATATATATATATATATATATATATATATATATATATATATATATATATATATATATATATATATATATATATATATATATATATATATATATATATATATATATATATATATATATATATATATATATATATATATATATATATATATATATATATATATATATATATATATATATATATATATATATATATATATATATATATATATATATATATATATATATATATATATATATATATATATATATATATATATATATATATATATATATATATATATATATATATATATATATATATATATATATATATATATATATATATATATATATATATATATATATATATATATATATATATATATATATACAGTAAGTCCTTGTTATACTATATATATGCGTTCCTGAAAACCTTACCGCAAATCGAAATTACTGTATACCGAACCCATTAAAACATGTAATAATAGGAGATGTATTTCAGCACATTGAAAGTCACCTCTACACACATGAAAATAGTCATATAAAATAATGTAAAGTATGGCGTAAAAGAAATAAACAGAAAATATTTTCATTTATCTTTCACTCGCCACGTATTCTCTCAGATGATGTTCCTCCCGAGGCTAAGGGACAGTAGGGATTTCAGCCCTTACTCATCTTCCGCTGAGTGGGCAGACAAAGCTCTGCTCTGCAGATCCATTGCATTCTCCCTAGCTTTTTTTTATAGCCTCACGATTCTTTAACACCGTCCAGACTGTCGACTGGGCTAGGCCCAAGTTTTGACTTATGGCAGACGTACTAAATATATATATATATATATATATATATATATATATATATATATATATATATATATATATATATATATATATATATACAGCAATACTCCACTTAACGAACAGGAAAGGGGTATCAAAGCTGTTCGTAGAGCGAAAATTCGTTAAGTGGACGTAATTTTCCCATAGGAAATAATGAAAATAGGGGGCATGTGTTCTGGGCTGGTCCCCAACATACTACATGGGTTAAAAAAAAAATTATATATACAGTAAGCCCCCGCACTTGGAGAATCTCAGCTTGGCGAAATTCGCTTTTGGCGGTAGGGTGGCCACAGACCACCGAGTATATGCTTGGCGATCTGACTTCAAACTTGGCGGTCCCCTGGCGGCCACACAGCGAACCACGCGGCTCTCCTGTGATGTCAGACCTCTCTCTAAACCTATCAGAATGCAGTATGAGAGTCCCCTTCAGCCATTTTGTTTGTGTTACCCTCTGTTCTGCTAAAATGGGAACGAATTCTGGCGATTTACAGTGGAGACTCATTACTTGAACGTCTAAATACTCAAACTTTTCAATACTCAAACGCAAAAGTTTGATTTAATACTAAAAAAAATTCCTGATAGTCGAACGTCCATACCCGTGGTTGTAAACAAATGCTCCCTGGCGTCCCTCTTCCCCTTCCGCCAGTTGTGACTTGTTCTGCTGCGGTCATCAGGATAACATTCTCCTGTATTCTATCAGTAGTTTTTCATTTAGAAACATACATTAACACCAAAGGATTATTAGTGGTGAAAATATCTGCTAATCAAACGGCTGCACATTTGGTTATATACAAAGCTCTGTCATCTCCCTTCTCGCAGCCGCCACTGTACCGTTCTGATACCGTATTACTGGTAATACCAGTAATACCGGTATACCAATGCCTGTGCGCATCCTTAGTCGTGCCACAGTCTTGACAAAAACAACATTCTTCTGCGTTGTCGGTAGTTTTTCATTTAGAAACTAACGATGGCACCAAAAAGGCTTATTAATGGTGAAAATAAGAAATCTGGTGAGAGTGCAAGTGTTAGTGGTGCACAGCACTCCACTAGTGGACTCACAGGAATTACGAGTATACCAGGAGAAACTCCTTCCCATCCTTCTTCCCCCATCTTCTAAGTTATCCATCACCAGCCGTGACTTATGGTATGTACAAATCAAAATTCTAAAAAAAAAAATATATTGAAATTTTTATAAACTTGGTTTTGCTAAGATTAGAACGAATTACCTAATTTATAAGTATCAATAGTTGAACTTTTTAATACTCAAACAGCTATTTTGAACTAATTACGTTTGTGTATTGAGTCTCCACTGTATGTATATATATATATATATATATATATATATATATATATATATATATATATATATATATATATATATATATATATATATATATACATGTATATATTTTATGTGAGGAGCAACTGGCCAAGGGCAACAAAAAATTAAAAGAAAAGGCCCACTGGGTTGCCAGTTCCCTTAAAAGTCAAGCGAGTTATCCAAAATTTAGGGACAAATGTCTTGAAACCTTCCTCATAAAAGATTTCAAGTCGTAGAAGATTGGCAGGGCATTCCAGAGTTTACCAGAGAAAGGTATGAATGACAGAGCACTGGTTAACTCTTGTATCAGTGTTGGAAAGTACAGGGGTGAGAGGAAGACGAAAGCCTTGTGCAGTGAGGCCCCAGGAGGAGGGACTAATTGCTCTACTGATCTTGCAGTTAGCAATATCAGTGACGCAGTTAGCATGAAAATAGCGACAAAAGATAACAAGAGATGCAACATTTTGGCGGTGAGAAATAGGCTGAAAAGAGTAAGTCACAGGAGAGGAGTTGATGAGACGAAAACCTTTTGATTTCCACCTTATCTGTGTGAGTGGAAACCCCCCAAACATGCAAAGAGTACTCCATTCAGGGGCGGATAAGGCCCTTGTACAGAGTTAGCAGTTGGAGGGACAAGAAAATTGACAGAGACGCCTCAGAACGCCTAACTTCATAGAAGTTGTTTTAGCAAGAGATGAGATGTGAAGTTTCCAGTTTAGATTATGAGTAAAGGACAGACCAAGGATGTTCAATGTAGAAGATGGGAACAGTTGAGTGTCATTGAAGAAGAGAACATAGTTGTCTGGAAGCTTGTGTTGAGTTGACAGACAGAGGAATTGGGTTTTTTAGGTATTGAAGTTTTTTCTGCCCCAATCAGAAATCTTAGAAAGATCAGAGGTCCGGCATTCTGTGGTGTCCCTGCGTAATCTGTTGACTTCCTGAAAGGTTGGTCGTCTCTGAAAAGACATAGAAAAGTGTAGGGTGGTATCATCAGTGTAGGCGTGGATAGGGCAAGAAGTTTGGTTAAGATTATTAATAATAGAAAGAAAGTGGGTGACAGGACAGAACCCTGAGGAACACCACTGTTAACATGTTCCCTGCGATTGCCAGCGTAGCAAACTCGCCCCCACTGTGATATAAATAAATTGTTGTCACGTCAATGCTGGTCAAGGCAGCGAAGCGAAAAGAGGAGGATGTTGTCTGGGAGAGCACCCAAATGAACTGGTAAGCTCAAAGTGTTTGCTTACTGATGGGTTGCATCGCATACTGTGAAAAATTTATGACTTCTCTGCAATACAACCCACCGGTGGACATATTTGGTGATATTCACTGAACGTCTCTATACTGTACTATATTTTTTCTTTCCTAAATTGATTTATATATTTCTCTTTGTTTTCTATATTTAGAAAATTAATGTTACACCGTTTTATAGTCAACTTAGTTCAACAGAAGAGGAAGAAAATAAAATAAGATAATGTCAACTTAGTTCAACAGAAGAGAGAGAGAAAATAAAATAAGATAATAAAGATGATACCAGGAAAATTATGAAATTCTGAAAAGATCAATAAAAATTATTGAAGCTTATCAAGGAAAGTCCAATTACGATATCTCAGTTTGAAATATTTGTTATAAAAAGTTTTATGTTTTTCTGAAGGAAAAAATGCAAGATAATGTTTTTTTTACATGTATTAGAAAAAGAAAAAAGTATTTTTCAATTAATTTCTAAATGAATAATTTTTTTATTTATTGTTTTGTTTCTTTACTTATGTTTTATTTATATATGTAATTCAAAAGGGTCACCAATGGCAGCTTTTTTTTTACAAATTGTCCATACAATATCAGAAAAATATAATAAACAAAAAAAAATCATTGAAGCTTGTCAAAGAAAGTCAAACTGTAATACCTGTTTCAGTAATTTTGTTATAGAAATAAGTTTTATGTTCTTTTGAAGAAAAAAATACAAGATCATAGTTTTTTTTTTACATGTATTAGAAAAAAATATGGAAACAAGGGGACTATTTCTCATATAATTTTCATAAAACTAGAAATGAAAAAAGCTTCGTATTATTTAACAAATCAGTGTTTATTATGCCCTCCTACACATACAGTTTATTGAAATTTTACTATATAATCCCATTTCTGTTAATAGTAAGATTAAAATGTGATGTACAGTCGTAGTGGAAAGTTTGGGTACAAAAGTACAGGCCACCCAAACTTTTTGCTAAACTCAACACACGAAAAATACCTAATCTGCGACCAAACATTTTGCTATTTTCTAATGGTATGGCTTGTACCACTATTTAGCAGAGACAATATGCTCTACTTGGCAATTCTGTTGAGTTGCCCCCAGGTCCATGTGATGGCAATGTGCAAGCATATATCATGCAGATTGTACATTTGTGTTTTTGCCCAATATCTCTGAAATGGGAAGCGGTAAAGAGCAGGGAAGCGACTCAATTGTTGCTATTATAATCCTCTATAAGGAGGTCTATATTTGTAAAGATATAGCCACTCATATGGAAATAGGAGTGCGGCAAGTTCAAGAGTGGACCAAGAAATTTTGAAATGGGGGAGGTGACGCCATTCCTACCCCTAAGCCTCGCCCTGGTCAGCCAAGGAAGACATCAAATCGTACTTCTAAGGTCATTAGAAGGCAGTTGAATAAAAATCCAACACTCAGTTAGAAAACTGAGGGAAAATAATCCTACATTGCTTTCAGGATGTCTATAAGATGTATCTCTGATCATCTACTCAAAGATTTACAATATCGTAGTTATTGTGCCAAAGTTCTTCCCTTGCTAAGTGGGAAAACATGCATAATCGCATAGCTTTTTGTAAGAAATATAGGGATTGGACCCTAGAAGACTGGGACCAAGTCTTGTGGAGTGGCGAGTCAACGTTTTGTGGTGTTGTCGGGCTGCAGATCCAAGCATGTGAGGCGCCCCAGGGAATCTGACCCCAAATAGCCCACGCTATACAGCTAAAGTGGTAAAGCATGCTCCTAGTGTTATGGTGTGGGGTTGCTTTGCATTTGGTGGAGTTGGCACTTAAGTGTTTCTTGAAAAAATGAGAATATAAATCAGCACAATTATTTTGAGTTATTGTGTGATAACCTGCCTAAAAGTTTTAAAAAGTGTAATACTAGTTGGTTTATGCAAAACAGAGCTCCTGCTCACACAGCTCAGTCTGTTAGCCAGTGGTTAGAGGAATGTAGTGTAAACCACTTCAAAAAGTGGCCTAGGAATTCACCAGACTTGAATCCCATAGAGGATGTGTGGTATATCATTAAAAAAAAGCTTCAGGATCATGACGCTTCAACTGTAGGAAAGCTAAAAATAGAAATACTAGATATTTGGGATATTATTTCCAATCATGTAGAAAAACTGGCAAAAAGTATCCTAGTACATTTGGAGAACGTCATCAAGCTTAAAGGAAAATAACTTGGCAAATAAGTTATGTCATGTACCATTTAAATGTCTTTAAATGTCTACTGTATTTAAAGGTCACAGTTGTTTACGTCTTGTGCCCAAACTTTCCGCTACAACTATATGTGAAAACTGCTGTATGACCCACCGGTGGGTCACATCACAATAGTGGATAGTAACTGATGACCCACTGGTGGGTTGTATTGCAGGGAATGTGTTAATAGATTTAGGAAAAGAACAGTGGCCATCTACCATGGCTGCAATAGAATAGTCTCAAAGAAAACTTGAGATAAAGTTGCAGAGAGAAGGATAAAAACTGTAGGAAGGCAGTTTTCAAATCAAAGCTTTGTGCCAGACTCTATCAAAAGCTCTTGATATGTTTAATGTGACAGCAACAGTTTCACCGAAATCAATATATATATATATATATATATATATATATATATATATATATATATATATATATATATATATATATATATATATATATATATATATATATATATATATATATATATATATATATATATATATATATATATATATTTATATATATATATATATATATATATATATATATATATATATATATATATATATATATATATATATATATATAGAGAGAGAGAGAGAGAGAGAGAGAGAGAGAGAGAGAGAGAGAGAGAGAGAGAGAGAGAGATATATATATATATATATATATATATATATATATATATATATATATATATATATATATATATATATATATATATATATACTATCACATAAATATTTCTTATTGATATGCAATCCATATCTGAGCTCCCTGAATGTACCTAAAGATGATAATAAAATAAAGATCATCAAGGAAATACACAGTTCATATTCATACTATGCTAAAAATAAATGTAAGTATAGAAGTCATGGCAATGACAAAGAAGCCTCCATTTCTCCCTATCCAAATGCTCTCTCTTTGCATGTTGAAAATGTGCCAGATATAAACAAGGTTGTGGATGAAATGATACTGGAACATTGTTGGTTGGCCTGTGTTATTGGTGAGTCTCAACAAGTCACACTCACACTGGTTAGAAATTCTACTGCACATTTTTGCTTTGCAGCTTCCCCAGTTTTCAGCCACATCCCTGCCTTCATTCAAGTTTTAAGCACCCACTTATTCTTTAGATTAGGAAAGGAAGTTAGTAATTTGCTAATAACAAAAAATATTGATTGTTTTGTATCATAATGTAAAGGTGGTTTCTGCACTAGGACAAAATTGCTAAACTACTCTCTTTAAACTCAGAAAAATGTGTTGCTGTCATATCATATGTCAACACTTACTTTTAGATATACAGTAAGTCCTCTTTATACGGTACATATGCATTCCTGAAAGCCTTACCGTTAATTAAAATTACCGTATACTGAACCCATTATAACATATAATAATAGGGAATGTGTTCCAGCACATCGAAAGTTACCCCTACAGACATGAAAATACATGAAAATAGTCATATAAAAAAAAATGTAAAGTACTGTGCAAAAGAAACAAACAAAATATTTTTATTTACCTTTCACTCACCACGTATTCTATCAGATGATGTCCCTCCCGAGGCTAAGGTACAGTAGGGATTTCAGCCCTTACTCATCTTCTGCTGAGTGGGCAGACAAGGATGAGGTTGAGGGGGGAGGCTCAAAACCTTCAAACACATCGTTGTCTGCACTGTCGGAAGCAGATGTGGAAGGGCCAGTTGTAGCAGGATTGGCATGTTTCACTGGTTTGAAGAAAGAGGATATGGAGGAACCGCCAGCAGCAGATGTGGAAGGGCCAGCTGCAGCAGGGTCGGCAGGTATGACAGGGACAGCATGTCTGACTGGCTTTTAGAACGAGTAGATGGAGGACTGTTTGGCGTTTCTTACTTTTTCATCATAGATTTCTTGATAAATCTTGACACTTTTCTCTATGTCATGAGCCACTTTGCTACTCCTGGCAGGATTTGGGTCACATTACTTCAGGGTCTCCAGAGCTTTTTCAATACCACAGAGACATTCTCTAAGAGTTTTGATATCCAGGCCACACACAGGTTCTTCTTCCTCATCGCCCTCTTTTTCTGCCTCCTGTAATGCCTTGTCTAGCTCTATAAGTTCATCATTTAAGAGAGGTTCAGCATGGCTTTCCAAAAGATCTTGAACATCATCATCATCAACTTCATCAAAGCCATCCCTATGGCACATATTTATGATGTCATTTCTGATCTCACCAATGTCGTCTTTAGCAAAGCCTGGGTAGTCATGCACGCATTCTAGCCATACTTTCTTCCATGCCAAGTTCATGGTAGACATCTTCACTTCATTCCAAGATGACTTGATGTTGTCTAAGGCGTGCTTGATGTTATAAGACTTCCATCATTCTCTGAAAGTGGGATTGCCAGGCTCATCTGTGCCCTTTATCAGTTGTTGCATGGTTTGCCGCTGGTATTAGGCTTTAAATGTCTTGATGACTGTCTGATCCATTCATTGGAAGAGCTGTGGTGTTTGGGGAGAGGAACATCACCTCAATATTCTCTGCCCAGTGTCTGTAGAACATTTTGGAGCTATTATGGATGGGTCACTGTGTGTCATGATGATAATATCCACAAAAAACATGCTGTAAGGATTTCACTTGTGTTCAGTGGGAAACGTAAGAAGAGATTGATTGTTGTGGTGGCCGCGTGGCATGGTGGCGCTACGGTATGGTGTAAACAAAACATGAGTGGATACCGTATGTGAATTTTTCTTACCGTAAATAGAATCAATGGTAGTAATTACCAAACACCGTAACTGTGAATTTACCGAATAATGAAGTACCATATAAGGAGGACTTACTGTACTCATAAATTCCTAACAAAATTTCTTCTCTGTACTCTTTCTTCCCTTTCATGAATGAAAATAATTGAGATTCTGACATGACATTAAATACTTTTCATACTTGTCTGCTACAAACCTATATATAAAATATACACAGAGTTTATCACTGATTCATAGTTACATATAATATATCTGCTATCTTTCTAAGCCAGTTGTTCCTTATTGAAGTTTTGCAATATAAATAAAAATGTATACTAAATTTAAAAACCTAGTACTATAGTATCTTACTATTATGTGTTATGTCAAAGTACAGTGGTCGTTCAAAGCCCATCCGTGTTCCAAAGACTGCACCTCGTGTTTCTTGTTCAATATAAATTGGAGAGCACCTCAGTTTTCTGGCCAGCCTGTACTCACACTGACTTGGATATAGAATCTCATAGTGTCTGAAAATGAAAGAGAGACACACATGCTTATTATTATTGTTAAATTTATTCCCAACATTTTATTTTATCAGAAGCCAGTAAAATTCAAACTCAGATGAGAACATAGTTGTCAAAAAGAAAAGAAATACATGTTAGTAAAATACATTGGTAATCACTTGTCTGTCGGTTTTTCTTCATTAGAGGCTAGAGGGATGGATGATATGTGTATGAGTGTGTTATACTTCATTTAAGCCACCACATGTATGATTGCTATCCATGTGTATAGATAGAAAGATGTACAAATCTGAGCTTCAAGCATTATTATCAGGCAAGTGGTCAACTGTATCATGTTGGAAGAATGATGCAACAGAATAGAGATGAGCACATCATTTTTGAAGAATTAGAGAAGGTAGAAGAGGATATGGAGCCTTGAGACTGTTGCAACAGGAAGGGAGCAAAGAATGAGGAAATGAAGGAGGAACCCATGCATACACCCATCCATTCAAGGACAATGATTTCATAGTCTCTCTTGTTGTACTAAGAAAAGTTCATTGTCTAATACAGGGTGGTCCAACTACTGGCCCATGGGCCACTTGTCATGGACCAGCCAGCCGGCTGATTTTCTGTGGCCCGCGACTACTTGTATTACAAATTTATTTTGTACACAAAAAAAAAAAGACATAGTTCTGGTGTCTGTATATGAAATAGTATAGTTACTATAGTAACTAGTACCAGAATGAGTCAGTGTTTAAGTACAGGAAGCATCCCACATTCCTTAACCATGATTGATGCACAGTAGCGATGTGTACAATACACGATGTATCTCACCGCTCCTACAGCCACTTGTCCCTACAGGACACATACATAGTCTGCCTCTGAGTTCAAGTTGAGTAACATCGCATCCTTACCAGACAACTTGTGACAATGAATAAACCAAGAAAAAAAGATTTTTTATGTGAATAGAGTGTTTAATGAGAAATGGGAGGAAAAATATCTTTTCATACAAAATAATAGAAAAACATTGTGTCTTGTATGTCAACAAACAGTTGCTCTGATGAAGGAATATAATATCAGGTGGCATTATGAAACACTTCACAGCAGACAGTATGCCTAGTATGTGGGAAAATCCAGCAGCAATATTTTCATAAACCTAAATAGCAAGCATACCTATGAGGTTGCAATGATGCTTATGAAAACAGGAAATGATCTAGGAATGGAGAACTGATAAAACAGCATGCAGTGAAAATGGCACAAGTGTTTGGGGAGAAAAAGCAGTCAGGAAATTTGAAAGTGTGTCATCATCCCACCCAACAGTTGCAAGAACAGTAACTGATCTTAATGAGCATGTTTATTTAAAACTGAAAGATATAATGAAGCACTGCTAATACTTTTCACTGGCTCTAGAAGAGAGTACAGATACAAGTGATACCAGCCAGTTACTCATATTCACATGCACTGTAAACGAGGATTTCATGGTAAATGAAGAGCTGATCAAGATGATGTCCCTGAGTGGTGGCACAAGAGGCTCAGATATTTATGCTGCACTCGAGTTAGTTGTCAATGAATAAGGAGGATTTGAAAAATGCTCTTGCATTGTAACAGTGCAAGAGTTATGACTGTCAGCAATGTGGGACTGGTTGGTTTACTGAAGGAAAATGGAGTTGATTCCATCACACTATACTGCATTATCCATCAAGAAGCACTATGTGGCAAGGTATTACAGATGAGTGATGGCATGCAGATTGTGGTCAGGATGGTGAATTTCATCAGAGGTGGTAATAAGTCACAGCCAAACAGAAAATTTGTCTTTTCTTAAAGAATTGAATGCAGAATTTAGTGACATACCACTGCACTCTAATATTAGGTGGCTTAGTGCTGGAAAAGTGCTCTAGCACTTTTTTGCTCCTTGGAAAGATATCCTTTCCTTTCTTCAGAATGAACAGCTGAGCAATAAAGAATTGTACCAAACTCAACTACAAGATAGAGACTTCATTTGCTCCCTAGCATTTCTAACAGAAATTACAACCCACTTGAATGTACTTAATCTGAGCTTACAAGGCAAACAATATATTTTTCAACTGGTTGAGCATATTTAAGCTTTCTGCAAGAAGCTGTAGCTATGCAGTGCCTGTTTAAGAAAGAATCATTCTGCACACTTACCTTCATGCTATGAACCACCTTGGTCTAATACATATTAACTCCATCTTTAATACAAGAATTTTGTGGTACATGGGTACCACATGTGGAAACAACCTTGTGTTACCGTATGATATGAATGTTGTATGTGCATACCACACTAATATAATGATGCATTTCACCAAGCCCTGAGTACAGATTTTGCCATTTTCAGGGCCTATGTGGTGGCAACAATTTGCAAAAACATAAATGCTGGAGGTATTATTTTCCTCCTTCCCAGCATCACAAAATGATTCCCCATTAGCCAATCAATATCTGAGTTAATTTTTCATGTAGAAACTTAAGCCAAACATTATTCTTTTGCTTGAGAGTACGAATATTATTCCAATAGTCCACTCAAGAACATCATTTGTCTGCCTCGGTGAGACTGATATTTCACTTCTAGCTAGAAACAATAGCAGAGAATACTATCATAATTATGAAAACGATAGTGAGGATATATTGGAACACCCTCCAGATGGGTATGATTCAGATTATGATTCTGAAAGGGTTAAGAACCAGTGAAACTGACATTAGAACAAAAAATATCCTCTTGGCAAGTGATGATTCTGCTTGGGTGAGAGGCCCATGCATGCACAGGGAGGCGGTGGCATAGTGCATAAGGTGATGAGCGTGCGATCGGGCAGACATCCATGCATAGGCTCGAATCCCACCACGTACAGCCCTAGAAACTCTGCCATTTGTCGAGTGATTTAAAGTTACCTACATGTCACCATGATACCCAGGTTCTAGGTGGTTACACCAAAGATGCGCTTGGGTGGTGATATGGGCCCTAATATGGGTACCACTATAAATAAAATTGCCTGTGCCACTAATGGGTGGAAGCTGAACAGCGCTTCCTATACATACTCTACCAGTAGACCTACAAGCGCTATAAGCCATAGCGTATGTAAAAAAGAAAAAAAAAGAAAAAAAAAAAAAAAAGTGGTGCTGTATGGGAGGGGAACACTTCGCTTACATTTATGGGTGGCTGTGGTAAGGAAGAAGTTAAAAAAAAGGATGGAATAGGAAAAAAGGATATAGTCTGCAGAGTAAAAGTAAAAAAAAGAAAAAAAAAAAATTTGAGAGCCTATAATATCCTTTTAAAGGAGATAATAGAATAAATGGAGGTTGTCTGTAAAATGAGAGAATAAAATTTAGGAGCCTATTAACCTCTTCACTCCAGGCAAGAGAAAATGGCTCCCAGTGCAGTATCTGGGCTGGGTGGGGGTGGAGAGATACTTGACTCAAAGGTAGCTCTCTCTCTCTCTCTCTCTCTCTCTCTCTCTCTCTCTCTCTCTCTCTTCTTCAGAAATAATGATGATGGTAATTTTAGAGAAAAAATGATATGTAGTTTGCCTTCTCTTGGCCATTTTCTGAAGATGACAAACAAGAGAAAGCATTCATTTTTATGGTGAACTAATCTCATTGTACCATGAAAAAAATATAAATAAATAAAATGGAATTATTTCTAGCTGGGCACATCAGTACTTATCCTGGTATAAGAGAATCCTGCACCTTAGTAATAATGATGAAAGTCAAGTAAGCCATCATATCATATACAACTTACATTCTGAAAGATCTCATACAGTATCCGGGAAAAAAACACACCATCTTAGTAGAAAGCAGCCATGATGCAATATGTGCATCATCAGATATGTCACAAGTGCTCCAATGACATAAAATATGCATCATTGTGTTGAAGGAATTAAGGAAATAAATAAATAAACAAAAATAAATAAAATGAAAATATCTAAGGGATTGAAGGCCAGCACAATGCATTGTGAATTAAGAGTTGATAAAGTATTGGAGTATGAAATACAAATAAACAGGAAAAAAATAGTGCATATCAGTATCAATAACAAGTAATTCAAAAATCATAAATTAGCTACAGTTTCTCAAGATATTTCCATAAGCATTACCTGCCAACCACCTCCCTCGTTCTCTCCTTGAGGTAACGTCTGTTGTTGTGAAGGTCAATAAAGCGCCTGATGTCAAAGGCCAGCATTTCTTTGGCCAAGGACCCGTACATGATCCATTCTGCTATTGCCTGTCCCACACCTCCACAACCCTGTAGGCTGTTTCCATTCATGCCAACAGCCACAAAGTAGTTATCAATCTGAAATTGCAAGGTTTCATGATCTTCAAGACAATGTTTTTAAGAGAGGAATTGGTTTGAGTAGGTACTGAGCTGAAAAAAACATTTTACAAAGTCTTTATATATCGTAAAAAAAATGCATCTACACTGATGAGATAGTTCAGATAATTTGGCGATTTAGATTCCCAAGTGAAGTACAGTCAACTCTCGATTAACGCAAGGGTTGCGTTCCTGGAGATGTTGCATTATTCAAAATTATGTTATTCAAAACAATTTTCCCATAGAAAACAGTGGCAATAGGGGGAGGGGGAGCTCACATTCCTGGTCACTGGGAAAGTCTGTCTATTTTGGGGATTTTGTTACTCAAACTTTAAAAAAAAACTATTAATACATCACTATGTCAAGGAAACAATAAAAACACATGTTCTCATTTTTGGTAAACCTACAAAGTTTCACCATCTTGCCCTTTCTGGATGAAACTATTTTTTTCTGGTAGATTTCGGCTTGCTTTTAATTAAAATACTACTTATTTTTTGCCGCAAATCAACCAATTTTTTTTTTACAGCCCCGAAACATATTATGATTTGCATAAAAAAACAACTGATAAATTAATTAAAAACAAGCTAAAATCTACCAGAAAAAATAGTTTTGTCCAGAAAAGAACCTAACCTAACCTAACCTAACTAAACCTAACCTAACCTAACCTAACCTAAACTAACTAAACCTAACCTAATTTAACTTAACCCAACCTAACCTAACCTAACCTAACTAAACCTAATCTCTGCAGTGTTACCAAAATTAAGGGTGGCCCCATCAAGTATCAGTCAAGGTAAATAAACACATTTTAGTTGATGTTTTTTCTCTTATCTTGGCAGGGGAGTAGGATGGAAGGGTGTGGTCACAAACTTCTGACGAGTACTGTATTAATAGAAATTGGTTTATATAGTAAAACTGCAATAAAAAGTATTTATAGAAGGGCATAATAAACAATATTGATAAATAATATGAGCTTATTTCGTTTTTAGTGTCATAAATATTATATGAAAAATAGTCTTCTTATTTCCATATTCTTTTTCTAATACATGTAAAAAAAACTATACTATCTTGCATTTTTTTTCCTTCAAAAGAACATAAAACTTTTCTATAACAAATAATTGAGAGATACCACAATTGGACTTTCCCAGAAACCCTTCAATGTTTTTCATTGATTTTTAATATTTTCCCTGATATTATTTGGATAAATTGTAAAGAAAGCTGCCATTGGTGACTCTTTTGAATAACATATATAAATGAAAATAAGCAAAGAAACAAAACATAATAAATAAAAAAATATCTGCAATAAAAATTTACAGAATTTTTTGTTCTATTTTCTTATACAGTACATGTAAGAAAACTATATTACCTTGCATTTATCCTTCAGAAGAACATGCCAGATGGGTCTGTGTGCTGTCCCGTGTTAAGTCCCATGACACATAAACAGAGTGGAAATGACGAGGTAAAGTTTAAATTTTTCCGCCAGTACCTTTCCACTGGTCCGTGTGTGCTAGAAAGAACTAGGCAATGTTTTCACCACTATAAGTGAGGTCCGCTAATGCTTTCAATAGTAAAAATTAATGTCAGTGTTAGTCACTGCCACCTAATTTCATACAAAACTAACATAACTTGTCAATGAATTCATTGTTATTATGTAAGGCTGTCAAATGGTTGAGGATAAACATGTCTGGTCTCAACAAATAAGGAATTGCTTGGATACCACGTACACCCACCATAAAATGCCCTTAGCATGTAGCACACCAACCAGGGTAGGGCATTACTAGGCTATAGTGAAAACTCAATTGCACTGACCTATGTGATGTTGCCATATCTCTCATTACTTCCAAGAAAACAGAGTAATAGGTTCTCTATTCAATTTAATGCATGACTTGGCTAAAAAATGGGGGAGAGGCACAAGAGACATGAAGATCTCTGCAGGTGATTATGCCATAAATAAATCAAATAAAGTAAAGGTGCTGGTTATAAAAGTGAAAATGAGACTGGCAATTTACATGATATTTACATGATATTTACCCAATCTAACATAATGAGAGAAGAAACATCAGATGAAACAGTATTTTATTTCAGTTATTACCCCAAGTTCAGCTTATTTATTGAACATCATTGGATGAAAGGACTTTTTCCTTGGTGTGGCTGTACAACACACAGTAAGACTGGGTAGTATCAGTGTGTCCTTCTATTGTGGCGACCATATGAGTAGTGAGTCAATTTGCACATGCGTACCTGCGTGGTGACCTAACTGCTCCCCTTCCCCAGGGAAAATCCCGCCTCGGGTTGAGTGGCAACATCACCTGACCTGATATGCCACATCATCATACATGTCCATGAAATACCTTCATTTGATTTGGTATATGGCACTTATTTGTATCACCTGCCATTTAATGAAATAGTTATTATATTCTTAGAACGAGAGGAGAGGAAAAAGATCAATGAACAAGAAGCTGTAGCAAAGAAGAGAATGGAGGAAAAGAATAAGCAGAAAGGAAAGAATGAGAGGAAGAGAGGAAAAGCAAAAGGGAAGAAAAACAGTTCAGGGCACTTCCATCTACTTCCCAAAAGCAGAAAGGTGAGGAGAGAGACTCTTCAGACAGTGTGGATGAGCCAATCTTGCACAATGACTCAGATGATTTCATTAAGATATAAAAGAACTCTGTGCAAAATGTCATTGTGATACAAGAGCAAAAGTGAGAATAATGTGTGCATTGTGTGACAGCTGGTGGCATGTAGAATGTGTGAGTGGGATAGATTTGAGAGGTAAGTCTCAGGAAGACATTGAGGCAATGGATGTTGAGTTTTTTTTTGTGATATACACAACTTAGGCTGTCTTGCTACTGTTTAATGAAACTTTACATGGAGTATTTGCAACATTTTCATTTGAATTCTGTTGGAGATTTATCTGTTTATGATTTTTTACACTAAGAGTTTCTGTTTGTTTGTTAATACATGATATTTAAAAATAAAAAGCAAGTTTGCAATTTTTTTTTTTCACTTTTACCCCTTGACAGGCAAGAGGAATTACTAACTACTAAATGACAACAATTTTGATAGTTTGTGGATAAAAACAAAGAACTCAAGGCACCTACAGCAATAGCCCGACATCTCATAGTGTACTGATTCTCACTGGCGCAATTCCCTCCTCCACCATGTTCGTAAATCTGGTTTGTAGGCGCACTGAGCTGTCCTAACCTTCCTTCACTAACAGTACTCCATACGGAGAAACTGGAGCGATATAGGATAGCGCATCATGCGCCATAGTAGAAGATACAATTTCACATTACTAGAGAAACTTTCATTGTCATATTCAAGTCAGGAAGTTTCGTAGCTGATCTTGTATGCTTAGGGTAGCGCAAACTGCTCTATTTAAATTCACGTTAACTGAGAGCTGACTGTGTACAAACAAAACATCTAGTGAACAGCAAGGCTCAAAAAAAAGTATGAATGTCTTACTTCTTGTTTATATCATATCATCTGTTTTTTGCATTCCTTGCTTGCAAAACTATCAAGGGATAACAAAATTTTTAGGTTATTAACAAGAAAAAGTAGACTTTATTTGTAAGGGAGAGAAAAAAGTGTTAAAAACAAGCAGCAACAAACAGAGAGGTGTAATGTAACATTGTGACACATAAGGCTGCCACAGCATGAGCACTACTGACATTCTACCATTGCTGCACAGCAGGATGTTCACACAAAGCATTTCTATGAAACATACCTCTGGTGCCTCCCCAAGTATCCACTTGCCATCTGGTGTAAAAGTGTCAGGAGAGTTAACAAGAGGTTTATACTGGGTTCCTTTCAAAATGGGCAACCGATGCTCTGCTGCTACACGAATGGGCTCTGGAAGAGTCAAAATAATCTTCAATTAATCTCATTTATCATATTGGAGTTAATCAACAAACAATACCAAGGAAAATTAAAATGCAAAATTTCACCCCAAAACTATCAGCTGCCACACCATGTAAAGAATAATAATCTAAGATGTCTGAAATAGTACAGGATCATTTAACACTACTCCTGACTATAGGCTGAGTCTCAGCTATAAATGTCAACATAAACTTGACTTATATAAAGTATTTGATACTGTTATCCATAACATTCTAATAGATAAAAAGGAATGATATGGAATAAGAGGTACAGCTTATAAATGGATAAGAAGTTACCCGCTACATCTGTGGCTGATCTCATCTCTGCTTTATTTTTTGGTATTCCATGTAAGATTTCACTTTATGCATTACAAAACAATCCTTTCTTGGGGACAAGGTTTGTAAAAAGCTAATAGAAATGTTGTTTTGTGAACTTAAATGCATATATAAGACAGTAACACCACCTCGAGAGATGGTGTTCCCAGCAAACTCAGAGCAACCTGATAGCAACCTTGTCACTGTCCCTCCAAGCGTTCATGGATACTGCAGGAGGTTGCTCTGACGTTGTTAAAGAATCTTGGATCCAGCTCCAGGAGCGCTAGAGACAGAGGCGGGGAGCCATTCGTCCCTCACCCGGCAAATTCAAACCCAGAAAATTCGCAAAAACGGATGTGGTTGTACATTATAAGGACTTTTTGGTCTAACTTTATATAGTACGTTAAACCGGAAATTCGTTAGATGAACGTTCATTAAGCGGAGTATTACTCTACTGTAAATGCTCTTACTACCAATAAATTTTTGTATATGACACAAATTTACTTCTTAAAGGTTCAAATATTGATCAAATGGATACACTAACAAATTCTGTACTGATTAAGTTAATGGATTGGATTCATGCAAATAAACAGTAATTGAATATTTTAAAAAATTACTACATGATTTACCAAAATAAAGAAAAAGCTGATAAAAATAATTCAGTAAATGTTTATTTCAATCAGATTAACTTAATAAATGTTGATTTAACAAAAAAATTTACTAGCAGTTATTGATAATAGACTATTTTGGTCACAGCATATTAATTACATAAAAAAACTGAACTTTAAAAAGTATTGGAACCTTGTGCAAAGCCAGGAAATTCTTATACACCACAACTTTGGTAACACTGTACAATAAATGGCCTTCAATTCCCATATATTACTTACAGGGTGGAAGTTTGGGGAACAGCAAATCAATTATATTTAGTAGCTTTTAAAATCAAAAGTAATGCAAGTAATCACATCATCAAAACCAAGAGATCACTCTGCCCCTATTATTCAAAAAGTTTAAAATATTGCCATTTTCACAAGTTTATATGTATTGTTTTGCAAAATGAAACTACAAATTTGTAGAACATGCATTGAGAGACATGTTTATCACAAGTGAGGACATCCAATCCTATCTTTGTCTACCACAAGGCAAAACAGCCATGATACACAAAACATTCAGATTCAAAGCAACTCATGTATAGAATGAAATGGCAAGGAAGGTAGATCATCAGTGTTCTTTACCAACATGCAAGTATAGATTAAGAAGTATTCAATTAATATGTAAGTGTTACCATTCAATTAATATGTAAGTGTTACCAAGTAGCTTTGTTATAAATCAAAATGATTGAGGGTAGCTTAAAATTTTAAAACTATGTTGAATAAATCAATCCTTAAACTATAAATTGAGTAAATCATATGCATAGTATGATAGTCAAGCAAGAAAGGAAAATTAATTGTGTACATGTAATGTATATTAATTCAATCTTGTAAAAGAATGTATATGCTTATGATAATAAAATAATTTAATTGAATTGAAACTTCTGATACTGAGGCATGTCCACAGCACAAGTCATCCTATACATTTTGATTCCATGGTACAGTCATCAGTAAGTGTATCTGTAATTCTCGTTTAAGAAAGTAGTCGTGGTACAGCTTATTAAGTTGTTCATCCTCTCTCTATATCATATTTTTTTAATTAATGTCCAGAAATCTAGATAAAGTAAATTTTGTTCATATATGCAACTTTAAGTTCCAATCTTGTCATCATAAACCTAAATGCCTAAATCCACAGCTTCGCATGCCACACTAACTGATTTTTTCAAGCACTTATGCCACCTTTCATATTTAATTAATCCTCTGACATAAAAAGCAACTCACTAAAATGCTCCTCATCGCCTGACAGACAATTCCTCCACTCGCGAGGTATTCCATCAGTAAAAGCTGGCTTGGCATGAGGTTCAAAACCTCCCACCATGAATTGATTGTTTCTAGTAACACAGAACATGTGGGCATCATAGTCCCGAACAACAGGATAATCGTCTGCTGCTTCTCTCATGGGCCTGTAATTTAATGCTGACATTATTTCAGACAAGAATATTCTATGAAATATCAATACAGAAAAAAAAGATCATCTAGGGTATAATTCATTAACCAATGTACCTAATTTCTCTAAAATATTTCATGAATATGCACATATTCCAAATCAATAAATTTCTGGAACATTCAATAATAATCTGGTTAATCGTTAAATCTTAACTGAGACTTTATTAATTTTGGTATAGCCAGCTCCTTCAAAAGTTCCCTCATTAGAGTGAGATGTAAGAAAGATAAAAATATAGATATACAACTAGTTGCCTACCAAACATTATGGGTGAATGTTGAGAAACTGTTGACTACAGATCTAATTCAATACAAAAAGAAAAGGTCTTTGGATCTTAATGCAGGATCACTCATATATCTATCTATCTATCTATCTATCTATCTATCTATCTATATATATATATATATATATATATATATATATATATATATATATATATATATATATATATATATATATATATATATATATACACAATGGAAGTATTTCATGGTAAAGGTTTATCTAAAAAAGCCAAACATTTGAAGGAATATTACATCTTTCTCAGAATAATTAATATCAGATATTAATAAACCTTACATTTTTGTAAACAAATATCTTACTTTGTGTGAAGATAAAAGTGTTCTGCAGGAAAAACTGGAACACGGACCTGTGGAGAGCTCCTCTTCCCCAGTGAACGAGCCCACTGGAAATATGACACCAATCAATATGACAACACTAATTCTGATAGTCTCCCACTCAACACTTCATATAGGTAAAAATAGTATAAATATTCAATAAAAATATCTATAAATGTCTATCTGTCTATATATAATGCTGGCAATTGCACAAACTGCTCCAGAAAAAGCACCATGCATTCCAAGTAATCAAGCAGACACTCACACTCTTAGCCTCATTTGCCCCTAGTGGAAAGGGATTGTCTCATGTATCATTCTACCTCACACCAAAAGCTTCAGCACAGCACAATTGGTCACATACTTCCATGGCAAGGCCTGACATCAAACACTGGTTTACCCAAGCTCCATCATAATGAGGATGTTCTCTGCCCCTCATCTACTCCAACTGCTTGACCATGGCAGATGCAGGGTACTTCCTATGGATCTCACTAGATACAACCTATACCTCTGCTAAGGCACATTTAGCAGGGCCTATTGGTATATTGATAATATAAATTACAGTGGTACCTTGCCATAATGGACTTTGCAATAATGGATTTAGTTAAAGTTAGATACTGGCCAAATCTTTTGGACCATGATGGCAAAAAGAGGAGAAATGGCAAATATTTTCCAGGAATCCAAAGTTATCAGCTAGGTCACACTCTCCTACCTAATGTGCCACTATTATGATGGGAGGAGATGTTTTTACAGAAACCACACCTTGAATTTTACCGCAACAATGATAAAGAACGAAAGTTAGAATGATTTTGGAAATAATTTCGGAAACAGCAATATAAACAGAAAGAGAAAGATAGACAGAGACAGAAGGTAAAGAACTGAAGCAGGGCTAGAGAAAGAAGGCAAGCCCATGATCTACAGAGAGGTGCAGAAGTAGAAAATCCTGGTGAAGCCGGGCCACACCTAAAGAGCCAGTTTGCATTTGTCCATGCTTCAAGTTGGTTGTTCTTGCATGTGTATGTAAACTAATACAGTGGAGACTCAATACTCAAACTTTTCAATACTCAAACGCAAAAGTTCAATTTAATACTCGATAAAATACCTAATAGTCAAATGTGCACAGCCGTGGTTCCCCTTCCCCCTCCACCAGTTGTGACTTGTGCTGCCGCAGTCATCAGAATAACATTCTCCTGCATTCTATCTGTAGTTTTTCATTTATAAACTTACATTAACACCAAAGGCTTATTAGTGGTGAAAATATCTGGTAATCACACAGCCACAAATTTGGTTGTATACAAAGCTGTCATCTTCCTTCTCGCAGCCACCAATGTACCGTTTTTATGTCGTATTACTGGCAATACCAGTATACCGGATGGTGGTGCGCATCACTAATCCTACCGCAGTCTTGAGATAAACAACATTCTTCTGCGTTCTGTTGGTAGTTTTTCATTTAGAAACTTATGATGACACCAGAAAGGCTTCATAGTGATGAAAATAAGGAATCTGGTGAGAGTGCAAGTGTTAGAGGTGCACAGCACTCCATTAGTGGATTTACAGGAATCACACCAGGAGAAAAGTTACATAAAACATTTTCATGGATGGTGATTCATCCTCCGGTGACCTCCCTCCTCCTCCCCACCCTTCTTCCCTCCTCTTCTAAGTTATCCATCACCAGCCTTCATTTATGGTATGTAACAAAATTATAAAAAAAAAAATACATTTAAATTTTTATAAACTTGAGATTTTGATAACATTGGAACGAATTACCTGATTTATAGGTATCAATAGTCAAACTTTTTAATACTCCAACAGCCATTTGGAAAGAATTAATTAAGTTCGAGTATTGAGTCTCCACTGTATAATTTTTCTGCTTATTTGTGCTTAAAATTTTTTTATTACAGTACAATAGTAATAAGGTGCTTCAAATGTTAAAAATATCTTTTTTACATTACCAAAAGAGAGTAAATTACTGAAAAAAAGGGGAAAAGGTGTCCATTTAAAGGTCTCACAGACAAATCTCTCTCTGCAATGGAAAATTCACAGTAACGGACAGCCCCTCACCCCCAGTGTCCATTATGGCAAGGTACCATTGTATTTCAAATATAGAATACATATAAATTTTTCAGCATGCTATCACCAACATATATGACAGGAATGACCAGATGGTTTTAATTTAAGAATGAAACATAAGGATACTTTATGTAATTATACTCTTGATGCCTTGCTATATCCTGATACTCTTTCCACAGTGACAATCACATGGATAATAAAAACAAACAAAAAGTAACACATATAAGTATACCATGGCATGAAAAAAATTCTTGCTACTTATTTCTCTCCTATTGTTCTTTTACACCATTATCTCAAATCTTTCAATACCTCTATAAGTTGTCTTTCCTTTACTAACACAAGTTCCAGAGGCGTCACTTAACTCCTCTTATAGCTCCCCTACATTAATATTCAAAATGTCCGAGAATGTGTTGTTTTATTTAATAACCACTCCACAACTTTGTTTAAAAGCTCAAACATAAAACTTCCAAAATAAATAGCACGGAAAAATATTTGTAATAATAATACCTCCCTTTTCAAACAAATCTGTTTTTCTGAGCAAAATTTTTAACTCATAATTGCTTCAGTAGCTGTACCATAATTCAGTTCTGGAACAGTTACATATTTAAAATAGTATTAAGATATAACAAAAGCAGTCATTTATCACTAGTTTATAGTTTCCATAAATATTTCCTTTGTTTTTTATAAATTTGGAGGAGAGATGCAGAGTATATACACAGATAGATACAGATATGTAATTAAATCTTTGAAATACATGTTAAATGTGATGCCCTTGAAGAGCCTTAATGTACACAAGCAGCTTTCGACACTCAGAAGTAATCCTAACTTATGTGAGACTCTTTCAAAGACCCACAATGCTGCATTTTCCTAAGAGCTTTTTCCAGCTGCAAGATGTCTAAGTGTTGTAATCACTAACCATTTTGGTGTTAAGTGGGTTGCTCATTTGTCACTCTATATGGTTTCTCTCACTTGATTGGTAACAGTAAGTTAATTCAATACATCAACTCTGGATAAATTGTTTCTGAGCTGGAGATGGTTTGAAGCAGCTCTCTTAGCAGTGGAAGCATCTGTCATAAATTGCTAAGACTGGATGGATGTATTATTGGAATGGACTAATCCATTCTAAATTGATTTATACAAAGAAAAATAGCTTAGATTTTCTAACATATCAGATTTTGCACGGCATTCAGTAACTAATTAAGTTTGAGAACCAAGGTTCCACTGTATACCTGCTCTTGATATCAAAGAATAAGGGAATTACCTTGTATTTTATTAAGCAAATTAATAAAAAAAAATAAACAAAAGGAGATAGGATATAATATAATTCATGGGTAATAAACTGAATCAATGATATCATGTAAAAAAAAAAAAAAAAAAAAAAAAAAAAAAAGGCTACAAAGGCAACTAAAACTAACCATTCCAGATGAGTTGACAAAATATTCACAATGAATGGTGCCAAGAGATGTGACAACATGGGTCACTTTGGGAACAACTTGTGAATGAGGCACTTCATCTGTTACAATCCGCTCAACAGAGCAATCTTCAACATAGACAGCTCCTGTAAAATAAAATGAATTAATGGCATATATGGATGGCACCCAAGAAAAGGCACAGCACAATAACCTAAAAAAAGGTACAACTTTAGTCTGATTTGTAACAGAACCTAAATTGCTAGGTATATATATATAATGAAATAAACAAAATAAAACAATAAATCAATACTAAAAAAGATGAATTAATAAATAAAAATAAATGTCTGTATATATATATATATATATATATATATATATATATATATATATATATATATATATATATATATATATATATATATATCAAGGGTATAAATGGGCAGGAGATTTTCTCTCAAACATATTTCATTAAAAGTGATAGCAAGCTCTGCATTTATTATTTTCTTCAAGGTATTTTCTCTATATCTGAGCAAGGTTTTATATTCTTTTTCAAGACTGCTTATGGTTTGGCCGTAGCTAACCATGGATGGTAGATCCGGATTTCGGGTCCCTTGACCCTTCTTCAGTAGCTGGAAGTCTGTGGTAGTTATCTCTGCAGTGTTGTTGGCGAGAATGAGGTTTTCTGCTCTCCATGTGCTTTATAAGCAGCCCACACGGGATCAGAATGAGCTGTTCCCTGTGGGCGGAGCTGCTGATTGGCTGCTTTGTCTCGTTGCTTGGTGAGGTATGATTGCTGATTCGTTTTTCTTTCTTGGTTTCTTCATGCTTGGTAGGGCTTGAAGGTCTTCTGACTGGATGTTTAATTTCGGATTATTTTCTTTTATGTAGAGGGTTTCTAAGATGCTTAGGTGCCGTCCATCATTGCATCCATCAATTATTTCTGTGTTTTCTTCTAGGATTTTTCTTGTAATAATAGTGCCATGGCACCATATATATATGTTTATATATATATATATATATATATATATATATATATATATATATATATATATATATATATATATATATATATACACACAGATAGATACAGATATGTAATTCACCTCAGTCGCCTGCTGGTCACCCAGCCAGTCTTCCCCATTACGGAGCGAGCTCAGAGCTCATAGACCTATCTTCGGGTAGGACAGAGACCACATTACACAGAACACACACCGGGAAAGTGAGGCCACAACCCCTCGAGTTACATTCCGTACCTATTTACTGCTAGGTGAACAGGGGCCGCACATTAAGAGGCTTGCCCATTTGCCTCGCCACTTCCCGGGACTCGAACCCGGCCCTCTCGATTGTGAGTCGAGCATGCTAACCACTACACTACGCGGTGTGTGTGTGTGTGTGTGTGTGTGTGTGTGTGTGTGTGTGTGTGTGTGTGTGTGTGTGTGTGTGTGTGTGTGTGTGTGTGTGTGTGTGTGTGTCTGTGTGTAATTCACTGTTTGATCTGCTGCAGTCTCTGACGAGACAGCCAGACGTTACCCTACGGAACGAGCTCAGAGCTCATTGTTTCCGATCTTCGGATAGGCCCGAGACCAGGCACACACCACACACCGGGACAACAAGGTCACAACTCCCCGATTTACATCCCGTGCCTACTCACTGCTAGGTGAACAGGGGCTACACGTGAAAGGAGACACACCCAAATATCTCCACCCAGCCGGGAAATCAAACCCCGGTCCTTTGGCTTGTGAAGCCAGCGCTCTAACCACTGAGCTACCGGGCCGTGTGTGTGTGTGTGTGTGTGTGTGTGTGTGTGTGTGTGTGTGTGTGTGTGTGTGTGTGTGTGTGTGTGTGTGTGTGTTTACCTAGTTGTAGTTTTACAGGGCCTGGGCTTTATGCTCTTCTGGCCCCATCTCTCGTGTGTGTGTGTGTGTGTGTGTGTGTGTGTGTGTGTGTGTGTGTGTGTGTGTGTGTGTGTGTGTGTGTGTGTGTGTGTGTGTGTGTGTGTGTGTGTGTGTGTGTGTGTGTGTGTGTGTTTCACTGTTTGATCTGCTGCAGTCTCTGACGAGACAGCCAGACATTACCCTACAGAACGAGCTCAGAGCTCATTATTTCTGATCTTCGGATACGCCTGAGACCAGGCACACACCACACATTGAGACAACAAGGTCACAACTCCTCGATTTACATCCCGTACCTACTCACTGCTAAGTGAACAGGGGCTACACGTGAAAGGAGACACACCCAAATACAGGCAAGCCCTGCTTAACGAAGGGGTAACATTCCTAAAAAACACTTCGTTAAGCGAAACTTCGTTAAGCGAACCGATTATAATCCCTGACTTGAACTTCCAGTCATTATAATGTACACTAATGTATGTATGTACGTAACTTTATAATGTTGATGATCTTAAATTTATGAAGGGAGGGAGAGTGAAACGGGAAAGACACTAACCAGCAACCTGTGGAATGTAAACAAAGGGCGCACCATTGTACCGCATACAAAACTTATGTACCACATTTTCACAAGACTTTCCATTTTATCCATTGTAGAGTCATGAGTTCAGGTGGTTCTTTTAGCTTGCAAGGAAGATACGGTCTCACCAGCCTTCTTAATAGTCTGCTGACTTGAAAATAGTAGAGACAGTATATGGAGTCAAGATGGTGGCCAGCAATGCTAGTTTTCTCTCCTCTTTCGTGTCTGTGAATAATATCCAGCTTCACTTCCAGAGTAAGAGACTTCCTGGTCTTCTTAGGAATGCTAGGCCACATTGCAGGGCGTTTTGGTGGTAAGTTGAGCGAGTGAAGACGAGCTGCTGCTGACACCGTTATGTGGTGCGTGTTGTCCACGAGAGGCTTGATCTTGATCTTGATCTTGATTCTACAGATGTCTCAGAATTTCTCCTGAGGCAGGCCTTAGTATTTGCAGCTCCTGGTGTATTCAAAAGCTTGTCGGCTTGTGTGATACAACGGGGCTTTCAAACTTGGAAAAAATTACCTGGATAAAACTTCGTTAAAGTGAGTTTGGTGTTCATTAAACGATCAGATGGTAGTAAAATGAAACCTTCGTTGTAGCAAAATTTTGTTGTGTGAACCTTCCTTAAACGGGGGTTGCCTGTATCTCCACCCAGCCGGGGAATTGAACCCCGGTCCTCTGGCTTGTGAAGCCAGCGCTCTAACCACTGAGCTACCGGGTGTGTGTGTGTATGTGTGTATTTACCTAGTTGTATTGTACACGGTTCAAGCAAGGCTCATAGTGTCCTATCTCCATGTCTCCAATTATCCAATTTTTCCTTAAAGTTATGCCCATTATGTGCTGTAACAACTTCATTATTCAATGCATTCCATTTCTCCACCATTCTGTGTGGAAAGCTGTATTTTCCATCATCCTTCAGACACTGCCTTATCTTGATTTTCTTTATATGACCTCTTGTCCTTCCCATCTTCTATCAACAGCACTAGGTCTTCCTTGTCTATCTTTTCAATGCCACTGACTATTTTTTGTACATTGTAATTAGATCTCCTCATTCTCTTTTATCTTGTAAGGTTGGTAGTCCCATTTCTTTCAGCCACTCTTCATATGTTAGGTCCTTTCGTTCTGGCACCATCTTTGTAGCAATCTTCTGTATCCGTTCTAATCTTCTTATATCTTTTATAGAGCTTGGATACCACACCACAGCTGCATATTCCAGCTTTGGATGTATCATGCTTGTAATAATTTTTTCATCATATCTTTGTCCATGAATTGCAATGCCACTCTTATATTAGTCAACATTTAATATGATATACCAAATATCTTGCTTATATGTTTTCATGTGTGTGTGTGTGTGTGTGTGTGTGTGTGTGTGTGTGTGTGTGTGTGTGTGTGTGTGTGTGTGTGTGTGTGTGTGTGTAAGTGTGTGTGTGAAGTATATAGAATAAAAAACTTAAATGAATATGTATGAATCACAGTAAGAAAATAAATATATAAATACATGCATAGTTACATAATTAAAATATTGTAAAGAGTTAGACAAACCTATCTGGTCTCCATGAGATACCAGAATATACACACATGTGAAAGCCATCATCATGTGTCAATAACTAGTCTTTGAATAACAGGCAATATATGAATACAAATATTTATTTATTTATTTATTTATCTATACCATGTGGGCTTTTCAGGGGAATTTCTGGGCTAAAGCGAATACTTTTTGTGGTACCTCCTATCTCAAAGCCCACCCGCTAGGAAACCGTTGCCCCGAGTGAGGAAGCATAATCTACACTCGGACCGTGGACAGGATTCGAACCCGTGCGCTTGGAGACCCCTCGGACCCCAAGGCACGAATGATTCCACTGTACCACAGCGGCCCCTGAAGCATAATATTGATATGTTTACCTTGGCTTTGAGCAAGAGAAGCTAGTGTGGCACACACTGTGTACGGCTCAGCCACTGCATCAGCAGGCACCCACACCCCACCCTCAAGGTCTCCAGTATATAGGTGTGGATGCCGACGTTTAATTTCATGGCGATCTAGCCACTGAAAAAATAAACAAATAAGTAAATACAATAAATTGATCAATAAATCAGTAAATAAATGAAATACATAAAAACATGAAATAAATAAAAATTAATTTTCTTATATTCAATGAACTCAAAGCAAGAACTTTCATTAAAATCATTGGTGGATCAGAACCTATTATGTAATAGAAAACAAACAAATACAGGGGATCCTCATAATTCTACCATTCCCAGTTCAAATTACAGTGGTACAGGTTGAACCTCCTTAATCCGGTATTCTTTCATCCGGCAACACCTGTAATCCGCTAGGACACGGTGGCGCTGTACTGTGTTTTGGAGCCCGGGCATTCTGGGTCAAATTTAGATCAGTACCACGCTGCTGCTCATTGCAAGCACTACCCCCCCCAGCTGTATGAAAATTTTTTCTGTAATATTTGCCCCTAAACATGGCTTTCAAGCGACCAGAAAGTGATAGTGTTGTGTGTGAACCAAAGAAAAGCGCAAACATATGACAATATCAGTGCAACAGAAAGTGGATATATTGAGGAAGCTAGATAAAGGTGTTTCAGTGTGGAGCCTATGCCAACAGTACAACATTGGCTCATCAACCGTCTATGATATAAAAAACCAGAAGAAACAACTTCTCAAGTTTTGCAGTGAGTGTGAGAGCAAGAAGAACATGGAGGTTTGTAGAACACTTAAGGGAGGTAAAAGCAGTGATTTAGACAGTGCTCTCATACAGTGGTTTAAGCTTCGGTGCGCTGGTAATGTCCCTGTGTCCGGCGAGATGATAATGGCACAGGCAAAAACTTTCCATGCTGAACTTAATTAACAACAATGTGTTTTTCTATATACTTCTGCATGTATATTTTCATGTACAATTATCATATATCAAAACAATGTTACAGCTACACTTGTATAATGCAGGGTAAGTATATAGAGGGTGTTTTGGGGACCACCTATAGTTCAGAATTTTCCATGGTCTGGCAAGTCTAATGTCCGGTGGTTGCCAGATTTGGGAGGTTCAACCTGTACTTCGACATACGATTTTAATTCGTTCCGTGATGATCGTTGTATATAAAAAAATATTGTATATCAAATAAATTTTTCCCATAGAAATGAATGGAAATACAATTAATTCGTTCTTGTGATATGAATTTACTCACGGCCCCACAAAAAAAATAAATAAATAACATGCTTTAAATACTAACCAAATATAGATTTAATATAATATAAATACAATGTTTATTGTATGCATGATATAAATTAACTATATTGCTCAAAATAACAACTTAACCCGCAAAACTCGGGACACATCAATAGACGTTCATCAGGCAAGGTGCGGGGCACATCGATAGACATTTAGGCTTTTTACGGCTATATTTTGGTTATTTTCTTCCCGTTTTCTTTGCTTGTGAGCTGGCAACACTCATCAGGAGTAAACATATGTTCTATGTCACTGTGTCACTAACGATAAATGGTAGGAACGATTGACAGTGATTTCATTGTGTCTGATTCTGCCACCTCCCCCGCGCACCTTACTTCTATACCTCAAGTCTCTCGCCATGTTACGGGAGACAACTTTTGAATGAGGGTGGTATCAGAACAGGAGAGAGAGAGAGAGAGAGAGAGAGAGAGAGAGAGAGAGAGAGAGAGAGAGAGAGAGAGAGAGAGAGAGAGAGAGAGAGAGAGAGAGAGAGAGAGAGAGAGGGGGGGGAGGGAGATGATACAAGGGGCCCGTTTTCTCTCGCTCTAGCCAAGGCCGCTGAACCCGATCGGACGCAAGGCCATGTAAACCGATGATACCACCTCATTCAACCTGTGATATATTGGTAACCATGACATCTAGAGATTTCTGGATTTTTGCATTGCAAAGAGGAAGAGTTGCTTGTGAGCAGAAAATCATTTGTACTCACTCGTTTATTGAATTTCTAAGTGTAATCAGTATGTGAATACAGGCTATTTTGTGTGTTTCTCGCCAAACTTTTAATTTTGGGACCCATGATCACAGGGTCTTGAGTTCACAAAACTTTATAAAAAATACACACTGCTGAGGAGCACAGACACATACATGCACAAAGGCTGAATAACGATACACAACGCGGGCTGAATGTTCAGGTGGACGCGGGTAGCAGAGCGATCCCTGCACCACCTACCAATGGCTAATCTTATCTTAAAAATATCATCGTATTTCAAGGCGTAAATTATATAAAATTTTCGTCGCATATCAAAAAAATTGTATGTTAGGGCGATCGTATGTCAAAGTACCACTGTATCTCCAATTCGAACTCAGTTAATTAATACCCATTCCTCAAGATTCGACCGACTGACTTGCCAATTCGACATTCATATCTCATGCGCCACCCACCCAGTTGAATCCGCTGCCAGCCCACCAGGGTGGAAGTATGTATAAGCTGACACTACCCTGTGCGTCACACTAGCACTTTTCCATCAACTTTTTCTGTCAACTTTTGTCGATGCTGGTCATCACATACAAGCTCGCTTCCACCTTTGTCATGTTTGTCAACTGAAAACAAATGTGGCGCCCCCTTCACCCCAAGCAAGCCATTGCTATTTTTGGCCTTTTAATGCTCCCTATGAGAAACTCTTCAGACAGCTTTGTTCACTCATAAACATCTTAGCCAGTTGTTCCTTAGAAGTTCTGCCTTGGAGTGTCGCAGTCCCAGAGAAATGTAAACAAACAACTGAACTACTTTTCACTGTTAAGCTAGGATAAAAAAAATATATACAGGCAACCCCCACTTAATGAAGGGGTTACGTTCCTAAAAAAACCTTCGTTAAGCAAAATTTCGTTAGGCGAATCGATTATAACAAGTTTAATCCCTGACTTGAACTTCCATTGAGAGTAAACAATTAAAGCAAGAGTGCATCATAGTACAGTGAAAGATTTAATGAAGATAATTATGAAGTTAAACATTTAGGCAGTTTAATTTAAGTCATTACAATGTACACTAATGTATGTATGTATGTTTCTTTATAATGTTGATGATCTTAAATTTATGAAGGGAGGGAGAGTGAAACGGGAAAGACACTAACCGCCAACCTGTGGAATGTAAACAAAGGGCGCATCATTGTATCACATACAAAACTTATGTACCACATTTCCACAAGGCTTTCCATTTTATCCATTGTAGAGTCACGAGTTCAGGTGTTCTTTTAGCTTGCAAGGAAGATACGGTCTCACCAGCCTTCTTAATAGAGTCTGCTGACTTGAAAATAGTAGAAACAGTAGATGGAGTCAAGATGGTGGCGAGCAATGCTATTAGTTTTCTCGCCTCTCTCATGTCTGTGAATAATATGCAGCTTCACTTCGAGAGTAAGAGACTGCCCGGTCTTCTTAGCAATGCTAGGCGACATTACAGGGCATTTTGGTGGTAAGTTGAGCGAGGGAAGACAAGCTGCTGCTGACGCTGTTATTGTTTTGAACAGGTGGAGTGAGTGGTGCGCATGTTGTCCACGAGAGACGCTGGTGTATTCAAAAGCCTGTCGGCTTGTGTGATACGGCGGGGCTTTCAAACTTGGAAAAAATTACCTGGATAAAACTTCATTAAAGCAAGTTTGGTGTTCGTTAAATGAGCAGATGGTAGTACAATGAAACCTTCGTTGTAGCGAAATTTCGTTGTGTGAACCTTCGTTAAACAGGGATTGCCTGTATATAAATATATTTACATCTAGTTATCAAGATTTTATTGATTTCAGATTATAGCATCATTCCAATTAACAAGAAAACTTATTTTATTATAAGTGTTAATTAGAAACCATAGATCTTGACTAAAAATTGACGTTAGAGAAAAACGGTGTGTTTCATCTAATTCAAGATGACGGACAGCCACATCCAGCCCCAGCCCCAAGAAGCACAATTTCCTGTCTTTCAAAGATAAGCTTGAGCTTATAAGAAAGTGTGAGGCAGGTACAGCTCACAGTGTCATTGCAGAGCAAATGGGTGTCCCTAGATCAACAGTATCAACAATTTGGAAGAACTGGGACAAGTACTGTAAGACCACTGCAAGTGTTTTTATTTCCAAAAATGTACTGTACAGCACCCTAATGTGTTTAATAAAAAAAAGTTAAGATATAAATGAGGTCTTTAATAGTACGAATTTAGTCTAAGTTTGTGTTTTTTAGAGGTTATAGTGATGTTTTGAGGGGGTCTAGGCTTGAGGTTGGTCATTATCCCCCCTAATTCTTAAGTATCTTATGATTTGAATAAACGCTGATTCGACCGATAAAAACTACCCTAACCCCGTCGAATTGCGAGGATCTCCTGTATGTGATTTTGATCAATTGTACAGTTGTTAAGTGAACATTTACAAAAAGTGATGAATGAAAGAAGAGCATGATAATTGTTCAAAGGATCTGATTATTCAGCTGCATTGATAATCTTAGTTGAATTAGTGAATATTCTATTATTAGAATTGTAGGGCAGAAGGAATTAAGGCATCATAGTTACTGAGACACATCAAGATATATATGAAAATATATGAATTTTTAGTCCTATGACATTATTTAGTTCATATATAAATAATCTAAACTCACTTCGCATTCAAGTCCTGATGGCTTTGTGTATGCTATTCTTCGCTTCATGGCAATAGCTCTGTCTCTTGTACGTGCCAGATTCAAACTGCCACATTGTCTGAGACCTGTGATACATAAAAAACAATGTGGTTTAAGTACATATCATATAGTGACTTTATGGTTTAGAATAGAATTTCAACCACTTTCCAAGGTAAATCCAGACCAGACTTTCTGATTACATCAGTTTGCTCAGCAATTTTCCTGTACATCCTGCTGTTTGCCTCTTTCCTACCCTCAATATGTATCACACATTATACTAAATGAAAAATATTTCTAATTAAATAAAACCTGGAACAGAAGAGTTAAAACTTTGTATTGGTATACCTTTGGTAAACCAGTGGTTCCTAACCAGTGGTATATATACCACTAGTGGTATGTGAAGGCCTCCCAGGTGCTACATGAGCACTTTTAGGATCATATGCTATTCATAATCAATTCATTTCTCAAAATATTATTATTTCCTTGCACAAGATAATGTGACATCAATCAGCTGATGGAGATGAAACAGAAGCATCCCTTGCAAAAAATTGAGTTGTGTTTCTTGTTGATAATAATTAATTTGTGTGTTCTACTTGTGAATAAATTGATACTTGTTGGAATAGAGTTTTTCTGGAACCAGGTGTACGAGGAACTGTGCAGGACCTCCAAGAGATATTCCTCTCGGGCAATGTTTGGGAACCACTAGTATACACACAAAGAAACAAACAATTATTGTCACACATACCTAAGTTATGGCCATCCTCCTGAAGAGCTTTAATAAGGTTAACTGAGTAAGTCACAATTTCTCTTTCTGAAGATGGTTTGAACAGTCCCAGGACACCAGACCCATTGTGGGAGGTTCCAGATCCTGCTCTAGAAAAAAGAAGAAAGGAAAAAAAAATACATGAATATGTAAATAAAGATGTAAACAATTGAAAATAAACAAATGAACTAAAATAACTAAAAATTAAAAACATAAATTACTACAATAAACAAAATAATAATAAAAACAACAATATCAATGAATATATGTATGTAAACTAATAAATAGAATAAACAAATAAACAAGCACTGGCCATGTGTGTAAATAGTGACGTGGGAATACCACATTATTACACAACAATATTCAACTCCAAATGCTGAAATAATCATAGGTATGATGGACTTTGCATAATGAAATATATATATATATATATATATATATATATATATATATATATATATATATATATATATATATATATATATATATATATATATATATATATATTTGTATAGCCAGGAGGATATTTTCTTGTAGGCAGACGAGGTTGAAATAATATATATATATATATATATATATATATATATATATATATATATATATATATATATATATATATATATATATATATACAGTAAAACCTCAGCTCACGACCATGATTCGTTCCTAAATCCTGTTCGTCACCCGATTTGTTCGTCCCCTGAATCAATTTTTCCCATAAGAATGTATTGAAATACCATTAATCCGTTCCAGACCAAAAAAAAAAAATCATGCTTTTGTCCATAAAACCATTCAAAATAGACCTTTAATGTATGCATGACATGAACAAAATAATTATAAAAAGCCTAAATTGTTTTACTTACCTAAATGCTATCAAAATGATAATAAAATTAATAAAAAAGAAAAGGTTATTTACTTGAGAGACTGGACGTTGATGGCATGATGGAATGGAGGAGAGGAGGATGGGAGGAAGACAGACAAGATCCGAGAAGACAGTCATGAGAGAGGACTTTGGATGTGCGCAGCATGCCAGAGCTACACAACAGCTGTGTAGTGTCACAAGTCAGTGCCGCTATGTGGGGCCCCGTTATAGTGAACATCAGCGTGGGAAACATGGAAAGATTGCCAGTCTTCATCTCTGCCTTGGAAGACCCTTGCCTGCTGGGGATTGACTTCCTCACGCATGTGGGAGCAAGTTTGGACTTCCAAGAAGGGAAGTTAAAGGCACGTGGCCAGGAAGTTCCTTTGATCCTCGGAGGTGATGCTCAGTGTGAGAGGAGCGGGCAGTAGGCGGTGTTCCTTGCCAGGCGAGCGAGGAAACAGCTGCGATGGATGTGCCACAATCTGCAGTACCTGGACATGGCCAGGATGATGATGACAGCAACGCTGAGAGCCACCAGAGCAGCGAGGATAACGCCGAGGAAGCTACAGTAGAGCGCGGTAACATCATCATGCCCAGGAAAAACAGGAGAAAATTGTGGTGGCACGGAGATTATGTTATGTAATATTTTTCGTATGTTCCTGTTTCTATTTTCTTTTGTGCTTATATTTTGTTTTGTTGTTGTGTGATAGCTGGGTTAGCTATCACACAAACGGCTCTCCTGCCGGCGAGCCGTTTAACCACGTTCGTCCCCCGAAATATCGTTCGTCCCCTGGGTCGACATATTGACAAATTTTTTGGTCGTCTCCCGAATTGTTTGTCCTTCGAGACGTTTGTCAAGCGAGGTTTTACTGTATATATATATATATATATATATATATATATATATATATATATATATATATATATATATATATATATATATATATATATACAGGCAATCCCCGCTTAACGAAGGTTCACACATCAAAATTTCGCTAAAACGAAGGTTTCATTTTACTACCATCTGCTCGTTTAACGAACACCAAACTCACTTTAACAAAGTTTTATCCAGGTAATTTTTTCCAAGTTTGAAACCCCCACTGTATCATGCAAGCCGACAGGCTTTTGAATACACCAGCGCTTCTCATGGACAACACGCGCACCACTCACTCCCCCTGTTCAAAACAATAACAGCGTCAGCAGCAGCTCGTTTTCCCTCACTCAACTTACCATCAAAACATCCTGCAATGTTGCCTAGCGTTGCTATGAAGACCAGGAAGTCTCTTACTCTCGAAGTGAAGCTGGATATGATTCACAGACACAAGAGGCGAGAAAACTAATAGCATTGCTCGCCACCATCTTGACTCCATCTACTGTCTCTACTGTTTTCAAGTCAGCAGACTCTATTAAGAGGGCTGGTGAGAACGTATCTTCCTTGCAAGCTAAAAGAACACCTGAACTCATGACTCTACAATGGATAAAATGGAAAGCCTTGTGGAAATGTGGTACATAAGTTTTGTATGTGATACAATGATGCACCCTTTGTTTACATTCCACAGGTTGGCGGTTAGTGTCTTTCCTGTTTCACTCTCCCTCCCCTCTTAAATCTAAGATCATCAACATTATAAAGTTATGTACATACATACATTAGTGTACATTATAATGACTTAAATTAAACTGCCTAAATGTTTAACTTCATAATTTTTACTTTCATTAAACCATTTACTGTACTATGATGCACTCTTGCTTTGTTTACTCTCAATGGAAGTTCAAGTCAGGGGTTAATCTTGTTATAATCGGTTCACTTAACGAAGTTTCACTTAACGAAGGTTTTTTAGGAACGGAACCCCTTCGTTAAGCGGGGGTTGCCTGTACATACTGTATATATATATATATATATATATATATATATATATATATATATATATATATATATATATATATATATATATATATATATATATATATATATATATATATATATATACAGATTACATTAGTGAACCCAGGGAGTAAATTTTGTCTTATATATAATATATACATTATACACCACATCAAGCCTACAAACAAAGAACACACCATTTCATTCACTATATACTACACCAATAAAACATCACAGCTGCTGATAAAGAACAAAACAACCATGAAGAGACCCCACCCCTACAAAAAGACCATGTCATCTACATACACACCTGCGAAATTGAGGACTGTGAACCTCAAACTTATATTGGAATGACACGCACAACCTTGTCGAGGAGACTCACCTGCCATCTACAGAATGGAAAAATAAAAAACCACTACACCATATCTCATAAAACTACCGCTACAAGGAAACATCTGGAAGAAAATACTACCGTCATCGACTGTGAGAGAGACCCACGTCACCTACTATTCCTGGATTCATTATACATAACACAAGAAAAACCAGTTATGAACCTACATACACAAGATCTACAGATATTGCTTACACAAAAAAGAAAACCAACACACTTGTCACCACAGCAACACAGAACCAGCCAATCACACCGCTGCCTCCACTCCACCACACCACGCAGTGAGCCAACAAATCAGGTTGCGTCAAATCATGGTTACCTTCTATCTGATCCATTCACAGGATATATAAGCCGCACTTGCCATACTTCTCACCTACTTGAAGATGTTTCCTGAAGAGGAACAAAAAGTTGCTACAAACTCTACTTTTGGACAGCTCATCGGGGCTCTTACTGTTCAAGAGAAACAGAAAAGACACAGCAAAAACTTAATAATGCTGGTTGCTTATGCCTTTAACATTGTCTGTAAGACAATGGTACCTTGAGACATGAGCTGCCTGAGATACGGCTTTTTTGAGATACGAGCTATGGGAGATGTCGGCAGACACAAGTTCAACCATGTAGTGGAAAACAAAACATTAAAAAATCATCAATTAATTCTGGTCAGTTCCCCTAAACTTTTTGCATTGACAGTACAAGACAAAACAAGATAGGCTTACAACATTTATCTCATGAAAATCATCATAGTGATCCACTTACTTAGTTTGGTCGAGTACAACAACATCAGTCCATCCTTCTCGAGTAAGATGGTAAGCTATGCTGTTTCCCACTACACCAGCACCACACACTACAACCTGTTAATCAGACAATACAATTAGCAAGTAGTAAATTACTTTTCAATCATTACTATTTACATAATGCATTTTGTGAAACAGTGTTATATTATTTAGCATCTGGCTGGTAGAAGCAAAGCATGTGTAGTTGCAGCTCTGTGGTCATGTGTTCCACCCCTGTCCTGGCTGGAGCCTATTATTTTTGCCAGACTTCACTGCCCTTTCAGCATGAAGTGGCAGAGGTTGAGACATTCAACAGAAAGTATAAAAGAATGAATTTACAAATACACATTCTTGAAGCATTTTGTACTTATATTCAAAGTTAAAAATATTCCAATATATTTGCATTCATATTCATAAGAATTTGAAGTATGGTTGGCCCTCATCATTGATGGCCCATAGGAGATAGGCAACATAAACATCTGTGAATGTGAACGCTGAAAATCTATGAATAATTGATTTGCTCTGTTAATAATAATCTTAATCCTCCTTACAGAGGTGTATTTCCTTAAAAACACTACTAAACTTGGCTATAGCCTTGTTTCAGGAGGACAACCAATTTCACCTCCTATTCCTCCATTACTTCTCTGTCAAAATTCTTAAGCTAACCTCCTTTCCTCCTCAGCAATGCCTTTCAACAGCCACTTTTGAAGATGGTACCAGGCTCTTCACTATCCCTGTGATAGCTTCACAATAGTAAGAAATGTATACAATCAGTTGCCAAAAAGCACACTAGATTGACACTACCTGACAGTGGAGCAAAGTAGGTTGATGTGGTAGGCTGTATACATGTATGTCTATTTAGCTAGTTGTATAGTACTGGGTCTAAGCTAAAATTTATTTGCCCTGTCTCCATATCTATAGTTGTCCAATTTCCCTTTAAATCTTCTCATACTAACAGCTGTAACCACTTCCTCACTTAAACTATTCTAGCATTCAATGATTCTTTATGGGAAACTATATTTCTTGATGTCACTGAGGCACTCATCTTAATCTTTTTTGTAAATCCTCTCATACATCTTCTTCCCTTATCTTTGAGCATCTCTAAAACTTAGCTACTTGTCTATCTTTTCCATATCATTTATTAATTTGTACATTTATATCAAGTCTCCCCCATTTCTTTTCTCTCTTCTATATTGTTAATGTGTATTTACCTAGTTTTACCTAGTTGTAGTTTTACAGGGCCTGGGCTTTATGCTCGTGTGGCCCCGTCTCCATATCTACACTTATCCAATCTTACTTTAAAAGTATGCACACTCGTTGCAGACACTACTTCTTCATTTAAACTGTTCCATGTCTCAATATATCTTTGCAGGAAACTATACTTTTTAACATCTCTCAGACATCTTCCTTTTCTCAGCTTTTTACTATGCGATCTTGTGCTTCGAATATCATATTCTTCTCTCAGGATCAGTTTCTCATTATCCACTTGGTCCATTCCGTTGATCAATTTATAAACTTATATCAGATCTCCTCTCTCCCTACTTTGTTCCAGGGTTGGCAGATCCATAGCCTTTAGTCTCTCCTCATATGTCATCCCTTCAAATTCTGGAACCATTCTTGTAGCCATTTTTGTAGTCTCTCCAATTTCCTTATGTGTTTCTTTTATGAGGGGTCCACACTACTCCTCCATATTCCAATCTGGGTCTTATTATAGTACTTATCAATTTCTTCATCATTTCTTTGTCCATGTAGTGAAATGCTGCTCCAATATTCCTTAGCAAATTATATGTTTCTCTAAAAATTCTATCAATATGGCTTACTGGTTGATTGTTTTCTTCCATCGTCACTCCTAAGTCCTTTTCCTTTTTACTTTCTCCAGTTCTACTCCATCTCCCATCTTATAGATTCCCACAGGTCGTCTTTCACTCTTTCCCATTTCCATGACATGGCTTTTGTTCACATTGAATTCCATTTCCCACTTTTACTCCATTCCCAGATCTTATTTAGGTCTTCTTGCAGTATTTCACAATCCTCCTTTTGCTTTATAACTCTGCACAGTTTCGTATCATCTGCAAACAGATTTATGTAGCTGTTCACTCCTTCTGGCATGTCGTTAATATAAATGAGGAAAAGTATTGGTGCCAATACTGACCCCTGTGGCACTCCGCTTTCTACTGCTCTCCACTTGGACTTCATATCTTTAACTACCATCCTTATTTCTCTCCCCCTCAAATAATTTTTTATCCATCTCAATGTGCTTCCTTTTAAGCCACTCTTCTCCTCTAACTTCCATAGTAATCTTTCATGTGGCACTTTGTCAAATGCCTTTTTTAAATCCAAATAAATACAGTCAACCCATCCTTCTCTCTCTTGTACTCTATCAACTATTCTAGAATAGAAACTCAATAAATTAGTTACACACGACCGTCTTTTTCTAAAACCAAATTGGCTATTAATTTGTTGTCTTCAAGGAACTCGATCCATTGTTTCTTTATTATTCTTTCACACATCTTGCATATTACACTAGTTAGTGATACCGGTCTGTAATTTACATCCCAATGAATAGTCAATCCATCCCTCTCTCCCTCTTGTATTCTATCAACTATTCTTGAGTAGAAACTCAGTAAATTTGTTACACACGACCGACCTTTTCTAAAACCAAATTGGCTATTTGATATTAATTTGTTGTCTTCAAGGAACTCGATCCATTGTTTCTTTATTATTCTTTCACACATCTTGCATATTACACTAGTTAGTGATACCGGTCTGTAATTTAAAGGTTCTTCCTTCCTTCTGCTCTTATATATGGGAACCACCTCAGCTCTTTTCCATTCTACTGGTACTGTTCCATTTTCTATTGAGCATTTTATGATGTTGTATATAGGACTTGCTAGTTCTTCCCTACATTCTTTCAGTATTCTGCCTGAGACTTCATCCTGTCCCATTGCCTTCTCTTCATCCAGTTCCTTCATTAACTCTTTTATTTCAAGCTTGGTTACTTTAATCTCTTTCATATAGACAGTCTCTCTATTACCCTGTGGCCTTTCAAATTTGGATTCCTTAGTAAAGACCTCCAGGAATTTATTATTCAATAGTTCTGCCATGTCTTCCACCATCCTGTTCTTTCCTTTTAACTTTTCTATTGTTTCTTTTGCCTAATTTTTCCATTTATGAATCTATAGAACAATTTTGGTTGCTCCTTACATTTTTCGACAATGTCCTTTTCATAGTTCTTTTCCTCTTCCTTCCTCACCTTAACATATTCATTTCTCGCTGCCTTGAAGTTTTCCTTATTTTCTGGATTTCTATTTCTCCTCCACCTTTTCCATGCTCCATCTCTTTTCTCCTTTGCCCTAGCACACCTTGCATTAAACCAATCTTTCTTTCCTTCCTCTTTAGGTCTATATTTTGGGACATATTCCTGACTCCTGTTTTGTATATTTCCAAAAATAAGTTATATTTCTCTTGCATCTCTGAGTTTTCCATCTCCTCCCAGTTTACGTTTTTAAAATAGTTCTTGAGATTCTCAATATCAGCCTTTCTGTAATTTAATCGGTCTCCTTTGTATGATTCGTCTCTATCTTCCTTTCTATATCCATTTCTAAAATTACATGGTCACTCTTTCCCAATGGGTACTTATATCTTATATCATCGTTCATTTCTATACCCCTTGTAAAAACTAGGTCCAATCTCGCCGGCTCGTCCTTTCCTCTGAATCTTGTGCATTCCTTTACTCTCTGGTCCATCATATTGTCTATCATTAGGTTCAGAATCTTTCTCCCCAGGCTTCTTCCTCCATAACACTTTCATAATTTTCCCAGTCCACCTCCTTACAGTTGAAATCTACTAATATCACTTTTTTTTCTTTCCTTAATGACTCTCATTAGACTTCTTATTGTGTCATCTATCATGTCTTTATATTCTTGATGGTCCACAAATTTGTTTTTGGTGGCACATTTGTTCAAATGATTGTTAACTATTTTTTATTAATATGTATCAACCTGATTCTTCAAATCTTCTGTTCTGATTGTTACTCCCAATACTTCCACTTTATCCTCTCCATATTGCACATCCTCTACACACATGTGTGTGTGTGTGTGTGTGTGTGTGTGTGTGTGTGTGTGTGTGTGTGTGTGTGTGTGTGTGTGTGTGTGTGTGTGTGTATTTACCTGGTTGTGTTTTACAGGAAAAGAGCTATGCTTGTGCTGTTCTGTCTCCATACCTATAGTCATCCAGTTTAGCCTTAAAGTAGTATATAAGGTGGTGAGCGTGGGATCGGGCAGACGTCCACACATAAGTTTAAAGAGTCCCACCACATACCGCTTTGAAACTATGCCATTTGTCGAGTGGTTTAGTTACCTATATGTCACCATGATACCCAGGTTCTAGATGGTTATGCCAAAGATGCACTTGGGTGGTGATATGGCCCCTAATATGGGTACCACTATAAATAAAATTGCTTGCACCACTAATGGGTGGAAGCTTAACAGCACTTCCCACATGTACTCTTCAAGTATGCCTACAGATGCTACAGGCCATAATGTAAAAAAAATAAATAAATAAATAAAAAAAAAAAAATCTTGCTTGATCTACTGTTTCATCCAACTTGCTCCATATTTCTATGCTTCTGTTTGGAAAACTATTTTTCTTAATGTCTTTTCTACACATGGTCTTTTTCAATTTCATGCTGTGTCCCTTTGTATTTCTTTAGTCCCACACCAATAGGTCTTCTTTGTCAACTTTGTCCATCCCCTTCCTCTTAAATCGGCACACTGGGTCTTCAGCACTTCGTTTTCTTCTTCTAAATCATGTCGCCTCTTTTCTAAGTTTATCACTCTTTCTATTAAATCACTGAGGCTACTTTCCATAAGGTTGATTTTTTCCTGATTTGCATTTTTACTTGCAATTCTTTGTTTGTTTCTTCTCTAAATCCTTGGAAAGGTGATCCATGCGTTTCCTCTTTATAGCTCAAAGCAAAAGCCATGGCCACCCCTTTATGTACATATATTCACCTCTTTAGAAGTCTTCCTTCACAGTATGGAGGCAGGACCCTGCATTTATACACAGCCCTACTTCCCTACTACATATTTCTAGGCAATTGCAGTGGTTGCTGGTTTTGTTTACTGGAGATCAACTGTTTCCACATCCACTTTCCACCAGGGTGTGTGTGTGTGTGTGTGTGTGTGTGTGTGTGTGTGTGTGTGTGTGTGTGTGTGTGTGTGTGTGTGTGTGTGTGTGTAATTCACCTTGGTTGCCTGCTGGTCACCCAGCCAGTCTTCCCCATTACGGAGCGAGCTCAAAGCTCATAGACCGATCTTCGGGTAGGAGTGAGACCACAACACACCCTACACATTGGGAAAGCGAGGCCACAACCCCTCGAGTTACATCCTGTACCTATTTACTGCTGGGTGAACAGGGGCCACACATTAAGAGGCTTGCCCATTTGCCTCGCCGCCCCTTGACTCGAACCCGGCCTTCTCAATTGTGAGTCGAGCATGCTAACCACTACACTACGCGGTGTGTGCGTGTGTGTAATTCACTGTTTAATCTGCTGCAGTCTCTGACGAGACAGCCAGACGTTACCCTACGGAACGAGCTCAGAGCTCATTGTTTCCAATCTTCGGATAGGCCTTAGACCAGGCACACACCACACACCGGGACAACAAGGTCACAACTCCTCGATTTACATCCCGTACCTACTCACTGCTAGGTGAACAGGGGCTACACGTGAAAGGAGACACACCCAAATATCTCCACCCGGCCGGGGAATCGAACCCCGGTCATCTGGCTTGTGAAGCCAGTGCTCTAACCACTGAGCTACCGGGCCATGTGTGTGTGTGTGTGTGTGTGTGTGTGTGTGTGTGTGTGTGTGTGTGTGTGTGTGTGTGTGTGTGTGTGTGTGTGTGTGTGTGTGGCATGGTGATCCACACTGTAAATGAAGAATTCAATCTGCTTACTGCTAATCTGCTACTGCTTTAATATGCTAGAAAAAAATTAAATCTACTCTCTGAATAATAATTAAATCCATAAATATCAAGGCTGGAAATGCTAAGTCTGTACACTCATATCCAAATATCAAACTCATGTATTTACTCCATGCAAAATCTCACCTTTATTACCAAGTAATATTTCATTGAAGAAAAATTCTTTATAAGAACGGTTAAACCTATCACTGAAAATATATAAGAAAAAAAAGCAAAGTTTAAGCATATTCAAATGAATTTACTTTATATTGTAGATTTCATTTTTTACCAAAAAATTTACAATTAGTAAAAAATGGAAATTATTTACCACTTTCTTATAACATTTCTTATAATGATGCATGTCCCCTGTTTTACTGTTGTGTAAGCCTGCATTACCTCACACCTCCTAAAAGTACAGCGATTTTTAAAAGTAACTGAGTTAGAAAGAATGTGTGACATGGCAGCACTCATCTCCTTGGTAAACCCTCTATCACATGGAGCCATACCTGTGCCTGTGACGGAAGAAATGAGACACATCTTTTACTGAAGACTATGTGTGAATTCAATTGCAATACTCTTGATGATGCAAATCTTGAAAGGTGACAGGAATGAAATCCCCTGCATGTATCAGACAGCTGATAAACTCTTTTCCTTGCAGATCTGATTTCACCAAGACCACAGCGATGCATTTTTCTAGCTTCTCAGGAAGTAATCTGCTGGTGTGCTGATTTATTCTGAAAATGAATAATACTCAATTCCATCAGTCTACAACTACACTGCAATATTATTAAGATACTTTAGTTAGCATCAGCTTTTGCATCATGTAGGCTCATTTGTACTAAAACATTACCACACTTTACATATAGCTACTAGAAGATTCATGTTCCACTAGATTTATATAACTGCAGCCATCAAACATACTCAAATGAGACTACATTTTTGGGTATGTTATGATGTGCTTTGAATGAATTTAGTAACTGTTTCTACTTCATTCCTTTTTAAAGGCTGCAGTCAATAACACATATTATGTAAACCAATGATTTGTGACAAAATAAAAAGATTGGTATATATATATATATATATATATATATATATATATATATATATATATATATATATATATATATATATATATATATATATATATATATATATATATATATATATATATATATATATATATATATATATATATATATATATATATATATATATATATATATATATATATATATATATATATATATATATATATATATATATATATATATATATATATATATATATATATATATATATATATATATATATATATATAAATATACAGGGTGTTCCAGAAGTTGTGCACCATCCAAATTTTTATATATATTATTTACGTGCGTAACTAACTAAACCAGACTTTTAGTGGAAAATGGATTGGGCAAAGAGGTCCCGTGGAGTAGACACCCCGATCACCAGATCTATCCCCCCTTGACTATTTCCTTAGTGGACATCTTAAATTTGTTGTGTATCAGAACCATCCACGCACTCTTCATGAATTGAAAGATGCGATAACAACTGAGTGTCAAAGGATCAACACTAAAACTCTCAAAAGAGTAAAAGACAGATTTATAAAGAGAATTGATGCATGTATCAATGCAGACGGTGAACAATTTGAGCATCTGTTATGATTATGGTCAATAAAATTTATATTCATATGTATTTTTATACAAATCAGGATGGTGCGTGACTTCTGGGACACCCTGTATGTATGTATATGTATGTATATATATATATATATATATATATATATATATATATATATATATATATATATATATATATATATATATATATATATATATATATATATATATATATATATATATATATATATATATATATATATATATATATAAAAAATATTACTTTGTTTGCACACAGCACAGAAAAACAACAGAACCTAACAAAACCTAAACAAAACCTAACTTAACTGAACTTAACCCATCTTATTGTTATTTCCTCAGTGGAAAGAATTGGAGGTAAATAAACTTCATTATTGCCATGATATTTTCTTATTACATCAGAGTAATCTTAATCAAGCCCACTGCAATGAGCCATCTTCCAAGTTATTCAAATGGAAGCTGTGTTTATATATATGACTCAATTACTTAACTAAGATTTTTTTTCTGCCATGAGACAAATGCACTAATGAAATATCCATTTTCCTATATTCCACAAGTTAGCATCACATGAATATAATTAAACATAACTTAATCTATTTATGAAATCCTTATGTAGAAGATATCATACGTTGACTACCGATTTAAACCGAGACCCTATTTATGCATGAGTGTTACCACATAGTACTTATATAGCTGGGCCCTCTATTAAGTCCAGTGGCCCAACTGCATGCCTACAGTTGCATCATACCACAAAAATAGCAACCAAATCACAGGACGGATACCACATCATATCTAGGTCATGACCCAGAAGAGAGCATACTAATTAAAGTCACTGACACGGCACTAAGTCGTGACAGCCTTTGCACAGGTAAGTTACCGGTGCCATGGCACAACACACCGGGTACAGAATCACCAGGCAAATAATGTGGCATTCCACTGGTGCTCGACAATCCATGACTGGTCAGCATCTAGGGTTATCATAGAGAGACGTCACCCACTTCACCATCAGTTGCAATTGGGGTGTGTTAACATGCGAGATCAACAGGTATTCTTACTTTGACTCATCACGTCAAGCTGCTAGCGCTGGCACTAACAGCAGCAACAGCAGCAAGCTACCTTAACTACAACAATGCGCACTAACTTGTTTACTGTTTCGGCTTTCGGGCCTTCTCATTTTATTTTTTATATGGAATACTTGTTGGATATAAAAACTTATAGCCAAGAAGGCGCTAATCCTTCCTCATTGTTTCTACCCACACGATTAATAAGACATACCTCAAATACTTTCGTTACTTATGTCTAATCTTTTGGATATGAAATTAAATTTTAGGTAGATAGGTATTGTACATATTTTGTTCATTGTTTTAATCACACTAGGGTAGGAGAGCAGTTTGAGTGGAACCTAGCTATAAAAGTGGAGTGTACTACGTACTCCACACATGTGGGTAAATCAAGGATCCTATACTTCTTGTATATTCCTTGGGGTAGATGTAGATCAAGGAGTCTGTGTATATTCCTTGATGTATATGTAGATGCGGAGATGTAGCCTTTGCAACGGTAGCTCCTGGCGTCTTGTTATTTTTGTTTATTTGTTATTGTTGTTGCTGCATTTTCTTATTATATCTTACTTTCCACATTTTATTTAATATTTCTTTATTTTCTTCTAATTTGGCAACGTTTTCTACAAATAGGAATTTTCCGATATTGATGTTGTCTTGTTGGTAGGGTTGCTGCAGTGCTGTGGATGTTTGGCGCTCACTTTGATACCCCGGACACTATACAACAAAAATGTTTCATGTTTTCTACTTCCTCTTCACACATTATACATTTTGGATTTCCATTTGTGAACCTTTCTCTATCATTCAACCCTAAGTTGTTAGTCCTTGCTCTGTATACTGTTATGGAGGCTGCCATATATTTGTTCTTCACAGTTGATATTTTTCTTGAATGTTTGATAAACTTCGAGGCTTCTTTTTTATTTAATGATCTATTCCATCGGTCTGTGTCCCAGCTTCTTATGTTTCTTCTTAACTCTTCCTGAGTCATTGTTTCCAGGTCTGCTGTTTCTTGATTTCTCACGTTTTAATTCATTACCTTGTGTTCTTGTCTTGTACTCATCTATTATAGATTTTGCATACCATAATTTCCCTTCCATTATTTTTGTCTTCATGGCAGATACTCCTATTTCCCTTCTTAAAGGTCTGTGCGTATCTTGGGGTTCCTAGAATCTATAAATTGTCTGTATACACTATTTTCAACTGTTTGCAGTTTAGCTATATTTTTTTCTATAAAATTTTAAACATTTGTTCCAAATAGGATTGACGGCAGGCATATGTTCTTCCAATAAGTTCTGCCGATGGTTACTTTATTGCAACTTTTTGATATTATGGAACGTAACTCATTTTTTGCCAATCCTTGAGTCTTTTTTATAGTTTCTTGTTTTTGTTTCATAAAAACAATTCTTTTTTATTTGTTAGTGTAATACCAATATATCTTATTTCTTGTTTTACTTCTATACCTTCTATTGTCCTTGGCTGGTTGTCACGGTTGAATATTATTATGTTATTTTTGTTTTTATTTATTTCCAGTCCACACTCCCTGCTGAGTGTTGTCAAGGTTTTTATATTGTCCTCTGCCTCTTTGACACTTGACACAGCTGTAGTCCATCATCTGCAAAGAATAGTTGACTAATATGGAAGCCCTCACTCTTAAATCCTTTTCTTTCTTCTTCCATCTTCTTTAGTGTGATGCATGTTATGAGCTTGAATAAAGTAGTAGATATAGTACAATCTTGCCTTATTCCATTTGTGATTGACAATTCACAACTTAGTTCTGATATATTGATAGTGGTTCTATCATCTTTGCTCTTATTATGTCAGGGTGTATTTCATATTTCATCAGCGCTTCCATTATTTTATTATCTTTTTTTGAGTCAAATGCTTTAGAGTAGTCTTCTGAGGTTACTACTAACATTTTCTTTTGTTTGTAACTGTCTTCTATACAGTATTGCAGAATGAATAAGTTATCTTCTATTCTGGCTCCTTTAGTAAATCCAGCTTGCGTCTGCCTTATCTCCTAATTTTTTTTCAGGTGGTCTTCCATCTTGTCTCAATATTGCCATAAATATTTTATAGGTGTAATTTGTAAGTGTAATTGGCCTTAAAACTTTTGCTGTTGGATCGTTATTTTTTGGTATCATTTTGGTGTTTGACTGTCTCCAGTCTTTAGGGATGTATCCAGTGCTTAGGATGTTATTAAAAAACTCTGGTGGTGTTAATACTTTCCTTCTTTTCTAATAATGCCTTGAGATATTCTGGCTTACATTTGTCTGGTCCGGCAGCTTTTTATTTTTCAAGTTTTTAATTACCTTAATTGTTTCCTGTGTACTTAATTTTGCCTTTGCCATTGGCTGGGTTTCTTTGATTATGACTCCTGCCATATCCATATGTTCCCTGATCTCGTCTGGTACTCGGTAATCTGCATCTCCACGCAGTTGACAGATTGTGTCCAAAGGAAAAATTATTAAGATTGAAAAAATAGATAAATAATCAGGTAAATAGCAAAAATGTACAGTTACGGATTTCAGTCACGGTCTTTCATGGGTAAACTACCGTAACAGGTAGCAAGGTAGCCTCGAGTCGATTGGTTTTGCAAATTTTACACAACTCTCTCTCTCTCTCTCTCTCTCTCTCTCTCTCTCTCTGTTAGACTATGTGTAGTATGCAGTTTCGAAATTGTGTGTATATGCCTTAAAACAGTGGTTGATTCTTAACCAGGGGGCGCGCTTTCCTAGGAGAGGCATCAATTTCCAAGGGGCACAAGCCCTTGTGAAAAAGCAGGATTTTCTCTAATTATATTTGTCATTCTTTTAAAGAGATGCTCTCCGGATTTAACTATGTTCGGATCAAAGTACCTTTGTGAAGCTGCATTGTCCATGCTTGTTGCCGTCAAGACCAACGATAGAAACCGACTGAACGTGGAACGGGACTGACGTTACACTCTCTGACATTTAACTAAGCGTTCAAGATCTACTTAACTAGATTCTACTTAGTAACTAAGAAGCAGTGACAAGTATCTCACAAAAAAAATGTGACTAATTCATATCCAGTAAAAAAATCTAAAAACATATTTCCCGTTTTTCTTTAAAATCTGGGAGGGAATATTGTACTCATAAATGCAAAGGGGCGCATGGAAGGAAGGACAAATTGAAAAGGTTAAGGACCACTGCCTTGAAATGACATTATTACTGTGCAACCATATTAAATGAAGAAAGAAGGCTTACATATATTGTTGTTTCGGGAATTGTCTGCCGCAGAAAGATCTCAGATCATCTCGTAGCCCGTAAGCATTCGCCACTTGCTAAGGGTGGATGGGCGGCGAGTCGGCGTAGCCTCAGGGGCTATCATTGCTTCGACATTATTTAATGTTGTATATGTGTATTGTGGAGCTGTGCTCTCATGTTATGCGACAAACATGATAGAATAGATTCTCTAATATAGTAGAATTACTTACTAGATTAGATTCCCAACCTGTGGTATGCGTAACACTACGTAATGGTACGCGAAAGTCTTCCAGGTGGTACATGAGTTTTTCTGGATCATAGGATATTTCTAGTTAAACTTAATTCATTCATTTCTCAAAAAAATGCTTATTGCATTACACGAGGTAATCTGGTGTTGAGGCATTGGTAAGTAGATGGAGAATAAACAGATGCATCCCTCGCATTACAAATTGTGTTCCTTAATTGTTATTAGCTCATTTGTGTGTTCTACTTGTGAATAAGTTTATAATACTGGAATTGAGTTGTTTTGGATCCAGGTGGTAAGTGGAGACTGTACCACACTTCTTACGCTGATGATACCATCCTACATCTTTCCACGTCCTTTCAGAGACGACCAACTCTTCAGGAAGTCAACAGATCACTCAGGGTCGCCACAGAACGCATGACTTCTGATCTTTCTAAGATTTCCGATTGGGGCAGAAAAAATCTAGTAGTTTTCAATGCCTCGAAAACGCAGTGGCGTAGTGAATATGGTAGTGAGCGTGGGATCGGGCAGATGTCCACGCGTAGGATTGAATGAATCCCACCGTGTACCGTCTTGAAACTTTGTCATTTGTCGAGTGGTTTAGAGTTATCTACATGTTACCATGATACTCAGGTTCTAGGTGGTTACACCAAAGCTGCGTTTGGGTGGTGATATTGGTCTTAATATGGATACCACTATGAATAAAATTGCCTGCGCCGCTAATGGGTAGAAGCTGAACAGCACTTCCCATACATACTCTTCAAGTATAATCTATGAACTCGACACAACCTTCCAGACAACTATCCCTTCTTCTTCAATGACACTCAACTGTCGTCCTCTTCCACACTTAATATCCTCGGTCTGTCCTTTACTCAATCTTAACTGGAAACTTCACATCTCATCTCTTGCTTAAACAGCTTCTATGAAGTTTGGCGTTCTGAGGCGTCTCCGCCAGTTTTTCACGCCCCTCCAACTGCTAGCTCTGTACAAGGGCCTTATCCGCCCCTGTATGGAGTACTCTTCGCATGTTGGGGGGGGGGAGGTCCACTCACACAGTCTTATTAGATAGTGTGGAATCAAAAGCTTTTCGCCTCATCAACTCCACTCCTCTGACTGACTGTCTTCAGCCTCTTTCTCACCGCCGAAATGTTGCATCTCTTTGTATCTTTTATCGCTATTTTCATGCTAACTGTTCTACTGATCTTGCTAAGTGCATGCCTCCCCTCTTCCTGCGGCCTCGCTGCTCAAGGCTTTCTTTTTCCTTTCGTCCCTGTTCTGTCCAACTCACTAATACAAGAGTTAACCAATACTCTCAATCATTCATACCTTTCACTGGTAAACTCTGGAACTCGCTACCTGCTTCTGTATTTCCGTCTTCCTACGACTTAACTTTTTTTAAGAGGGATCAAGACATTTGCTCCCTAATTTTGGCTAACTCATTACTATTATCTTTTAGAGAACCAGCACTCAAGTGTGCCTTTTTTTTTTTTTTTTGTGTTGCCCTTGGCTGACCTTCTCTTGCATAAAATGTGGTGGTCCACTCGCTCTGGAAAAGTTTGGGAAACACTGGTCTAGATAGTCTCTGTAAGTCTATAGTCTCTCGTCTCTCTCGTCCCTCCCCCCCCTTCTCTCTCTCTTAATGCAATTCTAAGAGATCTTTACTTCTACACACACATCTAACTTTTGAACCGGGAAGGAATTGCAAAATATATTTTTCATTGTTATTTATTTATTTATTTTTTGTGGATGTTTATAATGACTTCTCATATAGATTGTATTACTTCTAGTGGTATTATTTCGCAGGTAAAGGTTCAGCCGAAATAAAGGGACAATGTCAAATGTCTTGAAACCTCCCTCATGAAAGAAGTCAAGTCGTAGGAAGATGGAAATACAGAAGCAGGTAAGGAGTTCCAGAGTTTACCAGAAAAAGGTATGAATGATTGAGAGTACTGGTTAACTCTTGCATTAAGGAGTTGGACGAAATAGGGGTGAGAAAAAGAAGAAAGTCTTGTGCAGTGATGCCGTAGGAGGAGAGGCATACAGTTAGCAAGATCAGAAGAGCAGTTAGTAAGAAAATAGCGGTAGAAGATAGCAAGAAATGCAACATTCCGGCTGTGAGAAAGAGGCTGAAGACAGTCAGTCAGAGGGGAGTTGATGAGGACAGCTGAATGTCATTGAAGAAGAGGCGATAGTTGTCTGGAAGGTTGTGTCGAGTTGATAGATGGAGGAATTGAGTTTTTGAGGCATTGGACACTACTAAGTTTTCTCTGCTCCAATCATAAATCTTAGAAAGATCAGAAGTCAGGCGTTCTGTGGTATCCATATATATTCATATATATATATATATATATATATATATATATATATATATATATATATATATATATATATATATATATATATATATATATATCTCTCTCTCTCTCTCTCTCTCTCTCTCTCTCTCTCTCTCTCTCTCTCTCTCTCTCTCTCTCTCTCTCTCTCTCTCTCTCTCTCTCTCTCTCTCTCTCTCTCTCTCTCTCTCTCTCTCTCTCTCTCTCTCTCTCTCTCTCTCTCTCTCTCTCTCTCTCTATATATATATATATATATATATATATATATATATATATATATATATATATATATATATATATATATATATATATATATATATATATATATATATATATATATATATATATATATATATATATATATATATATATATATATATATATATATATATTATTTATATTATATTTTATTTTTATATTTATTTTTTTTTTTTTTATTTTTTTCTTAAAAGAAAGGCCCTATGACGTGCCGATCCCCGAATAGAGTCGGAAGCACGATAAGTGTGTTGAAACTTCCCTCTTGAATGAGTTTATATGGAAATATAGAAGTAGGAGAGGAGTTTAAGAGTTAACCAGAGAAAGGGATGAATGATTGAGAATACTGGTTAACTCTTGCATTAGAGAAGTGGACAGAATAGGGTGAAAGAAAGAAGAAAGTCTTGCGCAGCGAGGCCGCGGAAGGAGTGGAGGCATGCAGTTAGGAAAATTAGAAGAGTAGTTGGCATGAAAATAGCTGTAAAAGTTAATAAGAGATGCAACATTAAGGCGATTAGAAAGATGTTGAAGACAGTCAGTTAGAGGAGAGGAGTTGATAAGAAGAAAAACTTTCCATTCCACCCCGTCTAAAAGAACAGTAAATAGGTTTAAGTGGAACATCCCATACATGTGAAGCATTCTCCATACATGGACAAATAAGATCCTTGTACAGAGTTAGTAGCTCATGGGATGAAAATACTTGTGACGGCGACTCAGAGCATCTAACTTTATAGCACCTTATTTTTAGCTAGAGATGAGATTTGAAGTTCCCAGTTTAAATTATTTGTAAAGGAGATATTGAGGATGGTCGGTGTAGAAGATGGTGGCTATTGAGTGGCACTGAAAAAGGAATAGTTGTCTGGAAGGTTGTGTCATGATGGAGGAACTAAGTTTATGAGGCAATGAACAATACTAAATTTGCTCTGCCCTAATCAAAAATTTTAGAGAGATCGGAAGGCAGGCATTCTGTGGCTTCTTTGCAAGATCTTTTTACCTCCTGAGGATTTGGTCGTCTATGAAGAAACGGGGAAAGTGCAGGATGGTATCATCAGCGTACGAATGAATAAGACAAGAAATTTGGTTTTGAAACTAATTGGTGAATAATAGGAAGAGAGTAGATGACATGACAGAATCCTCAGGGACACACCTCTGTTAATTAACAGAGGTGTTCCTGAGGATTATGTCATGTCATCTAGTCTCTTTCTCTTATTCACCAATTATTTTTTAAACTAAATATTTTGTCTTATTCACTCGTTTAGAAGAACAGTGGCTGTCTGTCGCTGCATCAATAGAACGATCAGAAAGGAAACTTGGGATGAACCTGCAGAGATAGATAGAAACCGTTGGAGGATAATTTCGAGATCAAAGCTTTGTGCCAGGCTCCATCAAAAGCTTCTGATATGTTTAAGGCAACAGCAGAAGTTTCACCAAAATCTCTAAAAGAGGATGAACAAGACTCAATAAGGAGAGCCAAATGATCACCAGTAGAGCGATCTTGACGGAAGCCATACTGACGATCAGACAGAAGATTGTGAAGTAAAAGAAGTTTAAGAATCTTTCTATTGATGATAGATTATAAGAAAAAGACAAGCAGGAGATTAAAACAATAGGGGGGTAATTTGAGGGATTAGAGCGCTCACCCTTTATAGGAACAGCCGCATGTAGGCAAACTTCCAGCAAGAAGGAAAAATAGAAATTGATAGATATAGTTTGAAGACTTTGACCCAGCAAGGTGCAAGCACGGAGGCACAGTTTTTGAGAACAACATGAGGGACTCCATCAGGTCCATAAGCCTTCCGAGAGTTTAGGCCAGCTAAAGCATGGAGAATATTATTGCCAAGAATTTTAACCGATGCCATGAAATAGTCAGAGGAAGGAGGAGAGGGAGGAACAAACCCAGAATCATCCAAGATAAAGTTTTCAGAAAAGGTTTGAGAGAAAAGTTCAGCTTTTAGTAATAGATGAGGTGGCAGTTGTGCCATCAGGGTGAAATGAAAGATTGAAAAATATTGGAGATTTTTTGGATCAGATGCCAGAAGTCTTCACGGGAGTTGGATCTCGATAGATTTTGATATTTTCTATTAATGAAGGAGGTTTTGGCAAGAACAGACTTGGTATGACTGCAGGCAGAAACAAATATAAATCGCATGAAATTCAGATGATGAATGGTTCAATTTAAGTACCTTTTGTGGGCAATCTTTCTATCATGTATAGCGCGAGAACATATTGTCCTAAACTAAGGTTTTGAAGATTTAGGTCAAGAGAAAAAGTGAGGAATGTACGCCTCCATGCCTGACACTATCACCATTGTTATTCGCTCAGCACACAGAGATTTGTTTCTGACACGGAAGCAGTAGTCATTCTAAGGAAAATCAGCATAATATCTCCTCAGGTCTCCCTAACTGGCAGAGGTGAAACACCAAAGGTACCTCTGCTTTTGGGGATCTTGAGGGAGTTTGAAGAAATAGGACAATATACAGATATGAGATTGTGATCGGAGGATTGTGTATGATGAAGTATCCTAAATCTCGGCTATCTTGGTTATGGCTCTCCAATGTGTCTATCTGGTTAGAAATTTGTGCATTTACTCAGAAAAAAAAAACGAGAATAGAAAAGTTATTGATCGTAAAATAATAACTATCACCATACTGTACATCTACAAAGGGTTGTACTATAGGCAAAAGTATTCCTAACCTCTTTCTTCCTAATCTTTTATGCCCAACATATGATGTTCGTCGTGGCCACTATCATGCTATGGTAGCATAATAAAACTCCCAGCCGTATAGAATAAAAATGGAATGAACAGTGAAGACTTAGAAAGGTTCTAATGCATGTAACTTTCAAACTACTTGAAACTCTCAGTGGATCTTTGAGTAGTAGGGCTGGGCCTTGTTGGTGTAGGTACATCTGCTACGTGCTGTCTTGGCAGGAAATGTTTTGTAGATTTTCGTTTGTAAATAAAATGTGAAGCTTTCATAATTACTTGATGTACATGTACAGTACATCGATTGCCAAACCTTGACTTTCGATGTTGCATCAGAGTTCTGGATCGATGAAATGCATGGATCAATGCCGTAGCATGTGTTGCTGTGTGATATAAGTTATTTTCCGTCTCCCACTCCTGCCCTGAAAAAAAAAAAAAAGGTGAGGCGGTGCAGAGGGCGGCAGGTAGATGGCGTCACCTCTGTGAGGATGAGGAGGGGAGAGGAAGGCGGGCTGTGCAGCGCGTCGAGCGGTCGAGCCGCCGTCGACTGCCAGTCTGAGCCTGACTGGCGGTGCAGGAGGAGTGGCGTTGAGTCCATTCACCTCATCTTCGTGTGCACGCGGGGGAACTTTCATCCCACAACATATCGCGCAGTGTTAAGCAAACAAGTACTGGATTAACATACTTTATAGTATTGAGTACAGCCGTGATGACTGGTGCGGGGATGTGTAGCACTTGACCAGTGCAAGGTGTTTGTAAACGTTTGTAGGTGGTGCTGACGGGCGGGTGGGCGGCAAGCAGTGCGGCGAGGAGAGCAGGGACTGTTGTTGTTCATGGTGGTGGTGGTGGTGGAATATTGTACAGAGAGAGAGAGAGAGAGAGAGAGAGAGAGAGAGAGAGAGAGAGAGAGAGAACACCTGCATTTAAGTTGACAGTTGACAGAGAGGCTGGGTTGGTGGTTGGTGGGAGAGGCAGGGAGGAGGAAGCATGCTGTAACCTGCTATCAGTGAGCTGACCACTTAATCAGTGCAGCAGGCTGGTAATTAAGAGACCCGTGCGATATCAGACGAGAATGAGAAACGCTGTATTTTGTTCACATTTGTATATTGAATAAATTATAATGATAAAGTATGAGGTCATTGTCTTCAAAATGAGATGTGGGGATGTGAAGGAAGGAAGGGCCATGCAGGCACCACTACCACTATCATCCAGTCGGTCAAGAGGTAAACACACTTTCTCCGAGGGTGTCAAAGCGGGCGAGAGAGAAACGCTACATCGTGGGAGGGATTCAGTCACACGTGTTTCATAAGTCTGAGAAAACATTCTGGAATACACGCTGATGAAACTAATATCGCGCAGGTAGTTTTGATGTTGTTGAAATTACGCGTTAGCAGCAAGATCTATGTTTGTATTACTGCTTCTTTCGACGACAAAAGGATAGAAGTGCAAAATTTTTAAAATACAACCAGGGACACACGTGTTGGCGAATAATCACTAGTAGTTGGTAGTCATTTGTCGTGAAGGAAAGTAGGTAAGAAAATAAGTGATTGTGTAACTAAGGGGCATACTAGCCCAAGTTCAGAGTGCCATTTGTTGGCAGGATGTTGTGGTGTTGTTACATTAAAGGAGCTGACATGTTATTGTTTCCTAGGAAGCTAATTATTATAAGTAACCAGTCACTGTTTATGACGGGATGTTGTAGTGTAACCTCTATCTAGGTGTATGTGAGCGCGTCCCTTTACCCGGCTACAGCCCACCACCTGCCCACTCCTAACTCGCCCCGCCCCTCTCTGCTCCCTCGCGTGACACAGCCCGCCCACCACACGATCTACTGTGCTATTAATGTCGATAATTCAATTTTAAGACTCCGGAAAGGTTTTCGTTACTGTTATTAGGTCATTCTTGGTGAGCTTTATGCTGTAACAATGAAAATATAAGAACAAGGATCTATAATTACGGCATATAACGCAAAAAAAGTAGGATGTCTGTAGTATGTACTTTGGCAGATAGATAAGAGATAGGGATCTGCATTGTTAATATTCGCTTGTGTGTGTGATGCCCCAACCTCCGTGAACTTGTGTAATTTAGGATCATATTCAGGTGGACATGACGAGCTTCTGCAGTGTGCGTGCTTGAGGGCCCTGGTACAGGCAGAGGAGGGGGCGACACACGAGAAGGAGACGGAGAGACGTGACGGGATGAAAAGCAGTGCAAGAAGTGCTCGGAAAGGGTTTCGGGAACGCGGAATCACAGTGCAGGATGATAGATCAGAGTGCATTGTGCATCAACATAGCCACTTACAACTTAAATTAGCTATTCACAAACCTACCTGCTTGTATCTAAATTCACTGATAGCAGACGCAGACTTGCATACCTCTCTTTAACGTTCATTGTTGTTGTTTAGGTTTGATTTTATTGTATCAATAGCTTTGTGCATGGCCATGAAGACCTCATTCCTTTAAGTCATATCACCTGTCACGCACCCGGCCTTTCGTACACGCTCTAAACACCAGTCCGTCATTTTCTAAATTATTTCTTCCACGCTGAAAATCAAAGAAACGAAAAATCCTCGTGGTTAACGATTTACCTGAAACAATAAGGGTGGATCTTGAGGTTCCATTGCACGTGCTTGCGGCGGAGTGTTATGTGAAGGGCGGCTGAAGGAGTCTGGCTGCCGTGAGTCAGTGAAAGAGTGGTCAGTGCAGCAAGATGGCTCATCCTTCGCTTCTCAAGAGCATTGGGGACACGGTGCAGGGACACGAGGGGCCTGTCCAGCTCAACGAGGTGTGTGGTCCTGACAAGGTGCTCGGCCTCTACTTCTCGGCCCACTGGTGTCCCCCGTGCAGGTAAGGTGACTGGAGGGCCTCTTCTTCCTTCCCATGCTCTTTTCCCTTTCCCTTCCTCTTCTTCCTCCACTTAACCGTGCGAGTGGATGGCAGCTCTGTTCTATTGTAAAACTTTTGCTTGATGATGATTGATGATGATGATGATGATGGTGGTGGTGGTGTTGTGATGATAATGGTGGTGGTAGTGGTGATGTGTGTGATCGCTTTCGGTGTGTAAGTTTCTGGGAGTTCCTTCAAACTGTGATATAATTTGGTCAAAACACGAAGCTGTGTCAGGCACGACCAAATATAAACAGAATGTTTTTCGTGTGTGTGTGTGTGTGTGTGTGTGTGTGTGTGTGTGTGTGTGTGTGTGTGTGTGTGTGATGGAATGTGTGATTGTTTTCAGTGTTGAGTGTATTGAGGCAGAGAACTTAACGCGATTCTCTTCACAGGTATATCCATTTTTGTACCTTTGTTTTGTGTGCCTTCCTATCCGTCCTTCCACCTATTGCATTGAATACCAATATAAAGGTGATGTTTTTACCCGTATCCAACAATCTATGTGTCTACCATTGTGAGTGTTGTGTCTGTCTATCTATCTATCTGCCTGTCGATCTGCCTATTTTGGCTGTGTTTGTCTATCTTTCTGTCCATCTATCCATCTATGTATCTATCTATTTATCTTTCCATCTCTCCATCTATCCATCTATATATCCAATTTTTTCCTATTTATCTATCCATCAGTCCGTATGTCCATTTATCTATCTATTTATCTACCTATTGAATTTTCCATCTAGCTGTTTTCCCATCATTCTGTCTATCTATTTATCTATTTATCCATAATCTATCTAGTTTTCTTTTTATCTATATTTTCCATTAGCACCATTTGACATTGTGAGGTCGCGAAGTAAATAGTTTTGTTGACAAGCCATCCTGTGTGTGTGTGTGTGTGTGTGTGTGTGTGTGTGTGTGTGTGTGTATGCATCAGACAGTCATGCAGCCTCAAGCACCTTTGTCTTGAATTTAAATGACCAACAACATGCATGGTACTCTGGTCTCCATAGTACTGTACCGCATTGTTGGGTGACTCCTCGTGTGAGTGGCTGGGTGGAGAGAGACACAGAGATGGAGAGGGTCTGGTGTGGGGCGTGGGAGGGGAATTGGGTGAGAGATACAATCATACAACACATGGGAAGAGTGCTACTAGGAGTGGGGTGTGTGATGGAGGAGTACAAAGAGGAGGAGAGAGGGAGAGGAGAGAGGGAGGGAGGGAGGGAGGGAGAGAGGTGGAGTGTGTGGTCATGGTGCATGGGGGTGTGGTGATGTGGATTGGCTGGGCGTGTGGCAGTAGTAACAGGGGAGAGTCCGTTTGAGTCTCCTTATATGAGCACAATCAACACACACACACACACACACACACACACACAGTGACGTACGTATACACCAGCACAGGTTTTAACGTCATTTGCATATTCCAGTCAGTCAGGCTAAGCTCGATACACATTCAGGGGGTTCAATTGTGTCGGTGCGGGGAAATGATTTGCTTAGGTAATGGGAGTCTTTCTTATCTGTTATCTCAGCCCCCACCTAATAAAGGGAAATAAGATGTGGCGTGGGAAGGGCAGGTGTGTGTGTGTGTGTGTGTGTGTGTGTGTGTGTGTGTGTGTGTGTGTGTGTGTGTGTGTGTGTGTGTGTGTGTGCTTGGTTCGCTTATTCTTAACTCTTATTCCCTTTGTTTAACTTTCTTATTTAGGAAATTCACGAAATAACCAACTTCAGCTGTAACAAGAGAGAGAGAGAGAGAGAGAGAGAGAGAGAGAGAGAGAGAGAGAGAGAGAGTAATCTTCATCACTTTCTCCTCATTTTCTTCCTTTTTACCTCGTCCGGGAAGGCTGAATGGGGCGTAAGACCCTTTAATAAGAGCGCCCATCAATCTGTGCTCCACGTAAGCCTGCTGGCAGAAGGGATCAGTGCGTGCCGGCTGATATGATGGCTTGGGTACAGAAGTGCATGTTGTAACGCGGCTTGTAGTGCACCGGTCGGAAAGCGAGCAAGCTGCACTTACTTTCCTTTAGTGCTTAGTGTTTCCTCTCAGTGTTAAGGATGACCTGCTGATAATCTTATAAAGTGTGATCAATAAGGAAAAAAAGTTTTTTCTCATTTTTTTTTTTTTTTTTTTTAGTATTTTAGTGCTTCCTCTTAATATTAAAGCTGACCTACTGATAGTCTTATAAAACATGATTCAGGAAGTGTTTATGCCTGTATATGGACTATTTTTCAAATCCCGCGGAGATGATAGCTACGTTGTTTCCTTTTATTTTTTTTTCCAATATGTGAGACAGAATCTTTCATCACCTAATTCTTTAATCATGAAAACACCTTTGAAGCCCCTCCCCTCCACACACGCACACAATGACCGTCACTACAGCCTGCCAGGAATAGTCTAGATGTGACACGGAGACCTTTGGGAATATGGATTGACCTGTGGTGTAACATTTTGCTTTGAATTTTGCAGTACATAAAATCACTTCTCTGGGCAGTTGCGTTTACCTTTGCTATATATACGTGAATACTGTAGACTACTGTACTCCCACTGATAAGACACACAGCAGCATAGTCACGTATTTTCTCTCGGTGGTGTGATAGATAAGGAGAGATAAGTGCTTTTTGCTATTCATTTTTACATGCCTTTTTTTTTAAGATAAGACAGAAGCGTTATCGTAAACGTGATATGTTTTTTATTAGATATTCGCATTAAATTATCTACCTGCCTTTGTGTCTCTGTGGCTGTCTCCCTGTTTGTTTGTCTCTCTCTCTCTCTTTTCTCTCTCTGCTAGTCTGTCCGTCTGTTTATATTTCATCTATCAGTCCTATCTGCATGTCTCTCTGTCTGCCTGTCTATCTATCTATCTACCCCATCTATCTATCAAAATACCTACCTGTCTATCTATCTGTCTGTCTAGGCCTATAATCTGTCTTATTAACCCTCTCTCTCTCTCTCTCTCTCTCTCTCTCTCTCTCTCTCTCTCTCTCTCTCTCTCTCGTTCCCCCCCTCTCTCCTCCCGTCCTTCCCTCCTTTTCCTTCCTCCCTCTCTCCCTCCCTTCTCTATCCACCACCACCATCACAACCAGTACTACCACCACCACCACCACCATCACAACCAGTACTACTACCACCACCACCACCACCGCCGTCACTCACACTCACACCTCCACACCTTCATATCCGCGCTGTGACGGCCACGTGACGCCCCTCCTGCCGTCACTGCGGGGGCTTGCAATTAGTTGTCGTCATGCGGAGGCTGGCGGCTAATGGGAAAGGGGCAGAGGGACAGAGGGAAGTGGAGTCAATGGGAAGGGGCAGAGAGGGAGAGGGAAAGGGTGACTTGGTGTAATGGGTTGAGTGTTGACGTGGCCGGTGTGTGTATGGACTGATATAGGGACAAATTTTTTTTATATATTCTTTTTATTTGATATTTTTAGAAGAGATTAACGAAAGGCGAATGAAATGAAATGAGATAAAAGAAAATATGTATACATGAATAGTTAGTGAGAGAGAGAGAGAGAGAGAGAGAGAGAGAGAGAGAGAGAGAGAGAGAGAGAGAGAGAGAGACTTATTACTTGCTCAATTTCTAGACTACAAATCCAAATTATTTGCGAGACTTCCCTTCTAAAAATACGTTACTAGAAAATTCTTGGTGATTACTAGAAAAAAAAAGTGAAGTAGCGAAGGGTTAAGCAGCGAAGAGTTAAGCAGTACACGAAAGGAAGGTGCAGGGAAGACAGGGAGTTCGATACGCCCGTCAAGTGGTAACTGATTGGACAGGTAAAACGAGTGAGTGACAGGTGTGTGGCTCAAACGGCAGCGGAACGCGGCTTGGGGGAGCACGAACAGATGGCGAGGGCGGAAGGAGGAGTCTGGGGAGTGATCATGTGGGCCATTGCCTGGTGGGGGGGCAAGTTGTCGAAGCCGGGACTAAAACAAGGGAGGACTGCGGGAAAGAAGAATGGTGAGTGTTCGAACCATATTTTGAAACACCTCTGCACACCACCTCCTGTGCTTTCAACAGGCTCTAGTGGAAACGACACTGATTTTTAAGGGCATTTCTATAGTTCTAATGATAGATTAACACGATTTCTATATTAATAACAGGATAAACACTCTTGAAAACTCGATAAACCATCTTTGTAGCCTTGGAAGTAACCATAATGAAAGAGCGAAGTGTTTCTGAATCCGGGGGTGATTATTTGTGGGGGGATGGAGAGGAGGAAGAAGGTTGATGCGCTTGGGGTGAGGATGCCTGATGCTTGGCTCTGCGGGAATGAATATATGGAAGGGTAATGGGTAGGGAAGCACTTGTGGACTGGTATTATAGCAGAGGCGTGCCGCGTTCAGGGATTGTGGAACCTCCCCCCGTAAAAGGAGATACGTAATGATGCACAAACCCATCTCTCTCTCTCTCTCTCTCTCTCTCTCTCTCTCTCTCTCTCTCTCTCTCTCTCTCTCTCTCTCTCTCTCTCTCTCTCTCTCTCTCTCTCTCTGATCTGAACGCGGTCAAGTGATCGATCCCAAGCTAGGTACTTGTCTCTCTCCCAGCCACTATACTGATGCATCGCGACCCGTTTGTCCCGCAGGTGTTGTGCCCCTTGCCAGGCTACGCTCTGCTGCTGCTGCTGCTGCTGCTGCTGCTGGTAGTACTACTGCTTTCTTTCTTTCTTTCTTTTTCTCTTTCTTTTTCTTCTTTTTTCATTTTTCTTTTTTTCTTTCTTTTTCTTCTTTACTTGTCCTTTCTTTTTCTCTTTACTACCACCACCACCACTACTGTCACCACCACCACCACCACCACTGCTGCTGCTACTACTACTACTACTACTACTACTACTACTACTACTACTACTACTACTACTACTACTACTACTACTACTACTACTACTACTACTACTACTACTACTATTACTGCTACTACTACTACTACTGGTACTACCACCGCTACCACTAATACCACTATTACTATTACTGTCACTATATTTTACCTCTTCAGCTCTCTTTCGCACGGACTTGTAATTGTAATCTTACGAGTCAAGCCTGCTGCGTACACGGTGTCAATAGGAAAAGAAACCACAGGTGGCCTTGGCGTTTAGTGTTTCCATCAGGCGTTGTTATGCAGACACACACACACACACACACACACACACACACACACACACACTACCATAATAGGCCATTACAGAAGGCCAACCTAAAACCTGTATCAGTATTTACTTAAAACCAGTATCACTATTTACTTTTTACCTCCCTCCCGCCAGAGAATGGAGCGCTCGTCTTGATGGATCGACGGCTGGTTGCGTGGGGCCGAACGGGGCAGGGTGGGGCGGGGTGGTGCGGGAACCAGTTCTTTGGGGCAACGGAGCAGTACAGATAAGGGATAGGGGGGAATGAGGGGATGCAGTAACACCCACTCACTTACCAGAACCTCTCGACGCGCCCATACACAGTGCATCTCTATTGCCTTTCTCCTGACGTGTTTGGCCAGGGCGGGTTGGCGTTGTGCCGGTGGAGACTGAAGCCATTATGGGATAGACTGGCCGTGTATCTGGGAGGATTTAGGGGTGTTCTCAAAATTAGTGTGCCGGCACCATATCTCCGCTTAACATGCGCTATTGGAAGTCATTAGGCCTTTCAAGAGTGTTTCCATGATCCTTATGATACTCTGGTCTGTCTGTGTGGGTGTGGGGGACAGGGATGAACTCACGACCACCTGTATAATCATCTCTGAAAGCAGTACCAATGAGAGTCCATGCAGAGGTTTCAAAAATACACGCCTGAACTTTTATTTGCCTCATACCACCGTAATCATTAAAAGCTCTTGAAATATTTTTTTCTTCTTAACGTCACAGTTGATTTTTTTTTTCAATTTCCTCTTTCTTGTGCTTGCTCGTAATGGTTTCATAGAATGGAGAAGTGGTAAGAATTATTGCACACTGCAGTGAATAGGCCAACAATGCCACCTCGTAGAAAAGGCAGTCAAACAGAACAGTTAGCATGCACCATATTTCAAAACACTTGTGCGTTACATCTCCACTACATTCAAAAGGCTCTTTACAGTTACAATGTTCTCTAAGTGTATTTTCATATAATTCTTGTGAAAGGTTAATAAAGTTTCTACATTATCAACAGAAAAAAAAGTACTCTAGATAATCATCTCTGTGGCCTTAGAAAAATAGTCGTGGTGAAAGAGCGAAAGCGTTTCATATTATCGGCATTAAACTGTCACCCTTTCTCAGCCACAGCGGTACTTGAGTCGCTTTCCTCGTATAGTCTTTCCATTGCTGGCGGGGTGCGAATGGCAGTGTTTTGAAGGCGAGAGATGGTATGGTTGATGGGATATAAGTGCTCTTAACCCTCCCTGCAGACCGATCAACCCTGTAACCTCACCTCACGGCTCTGTACCTCAAGACAGGCGAGTGTGGGGACCGTGGGCGTGTGTTGTAATATTTCTTCGTGTGGTTGGAATTGAAAAGTGTGTGTGACTATTCCTTGGGGTCTTTGTCCTTCTTGTCTTGATGTGTTTCTGCTCCTGTCTGGGTTTCGTTTTTCGTTGTTGTTGTTGTCTCTGTTTACTTCTATTCTTTTTCGTACTCGTATATCTATATTTTTCTTTTTATTTCCTTATTTTCTTCTCTCATTCCTTCCTTCCTTCCTTCCTTCCTTTTTTCTTTCATTCTTTCTTTTTCTTTCTTTCTTTCTTCTTCTTCTTCTTCTTCTTCTTCTTCTTCATTAACATTCCTCTCCTCCCTCCTAATCCCCATCCTCCCCTCTCACACCCCTGTCCTCCAATCCTCCTCCCTCCCTCCCTCCTCCTGCTGCTGCTCTCGTTATTGTAATCCTCCATTATATTCTGTATAATAAACTCATGCAATAAGAGCAAGAACAAGCATCCTCCACCGCTCCCCACAACACTCATACGTTGAGGTTGCATACTGCTCACACACACACACACACGGACACATATGGACACGCTCACGAACACACTCACGGACACACGGACACGGGGAGGAAGAAGAGAGCGATTTGAGATACACGTCAGAGGCAGTCATAGCCATTAACAGTCGCCATGAAATAAGGATACCAGATGTCTTTTTATTTTTAGTTAGAAATATAGGTAGGCAAACTGCTTCATCAAGTTCGGTGACGACTATATATATTCTCTCTCTCTCTCTCTCTCTCTCTCTCTCTCTCTCTCTCTCTCTCTCTCTCTCTCTCCTAAACCTGTGACTAAACGTACAGGAATCTATTTAATAATGGTGCAGATATACCTACCTACCAGTGCATCTCTCTCTCTCTCTCTCTCTCTCTCTCTCTCTCTCTCTCTCTCTCTCTCTCTCTCTCTCTCATAGGCCATTCACGTTTGTAGGTTAATGGAATGCTTGGCGATAGACGCAGGACAGGGATGGATAGAGGTGATGGTATGGCTCGTGTATATCCATTTGATACGATGCATTGCAGGCGAGGTGTCTGGTGTGTCTGTGTGTCTGTGTATCTGTCTGACGCTCGTATTCTGAAACGATTCTCTCTTTCATGACTAATATTCCAAGGCCATGTGCAGAAATTATTAGCAGGGTTTGTTTATGTTTATCCAGTTGATAATGTATAGATTTTGTTAACGTGTCACCAGAACCGTAAATGCACCGATAAAAACCCGTATGAATTCAAGTGGAGTTTTTTTTTTGGTATGTACGTAGTTTGGGTGCATCGCGGAATATGATAATTTTTAAAGGCCACAGAGATGATTAGCAGGTTATCAAGAGTATTTCTTCTGTCGATTATGTAGAAATCTTGTTAATCTGACACGATAACTGTAAAGGCACCGATGAAAACCCGCGCAACTTCAACCAGAGCCTTTTAAAAGTAGTCAGTGTGGGGGAGAGGGAGTTATCCAGATGGAGAGATGGAATTGCAGTAAAGATGTAAAGGATGGAAATCACAGAGAAAGACACAGAGAACAGAGAGAACTGGAATTAACTTGTACATGGCGCCATCCCCTATACTCTTTAGAGAAACATTGGAAGGAGCAGAAGAGGTGGGGAAGTATGGCGTACAAACTTTTCAGAATAAGGTTCGGAGTGGGTGTCCATGCATGTGTGACAAATTTATTCCTTGGGGGTCATTAGTAGTGTGTGTGTCGTGGTAGTCGTGTTCGCCTCTGCCAGTACTATTTCTACTCCTCCCCGTCTTTTTTAGGGCGAAGGCTGTGCCGGGAGTGTTAGATCCATTTGTACCCGCATTGTCAGGACCTGAATGGGGGGTGACCTTGACGGAGCCGAGGAGTGGTTGTGGTGGTGGTGGTGGTGGTGGTGCTGGATCAAGTGAGTGGCTGGTGTGTGTGTGTGTGTGTGTGTGTGTGTGTGTGTGTGTGTGGACGTGTAAGGGTTGGTGGTAAGGACAAGAGATGAATGGTAATATGATGCCTGTTTGGTCTTCACCAGAATGGCTTCAGAAATCCTTACCAGCATAATGTGTAACCTCTCTCTCTCTCTCAGCGGCAGGTAAACACACGCGGGCCTCCTCCGTGCGTCCCACACTCGTGTATATTTTCCAAGACTGACAATTAACGTGAAGTGTTTGTTTGGGAGGTGGTGGTGATGGTGGTTGCGGCGCCTTGAAGTGGCATGGTGGCGGCTGACGTCTTCCAAGGGGTATATCAAGGACTTACGGTCTCTCTCTCTCTCTCTCTCTCTCTCTCTCTCTCTCTCTCTCTCTCTCTGTTTGGGTTTGCTCGCCCCATTAAAGATACGAGCGTTGGGTTAGGTGGGCACTGTTAAGCGAACCCTTGGTGAGTGATGGGCACTTGTTGTAATGAGTCTTGGAGGGGCACAGCCATCCCCTTGACTGCTACGGGCTGGCCTTCATCCTCCCAATGCCGCTTCCCGTTACTTGGTCATGATAGGGTGGGTAAGATACAGTTGTGCGGGTGGAGTGAGCAGCGAGGAGGAGGGAAAGTTAGTTATCGTGCTTGACTTAATGGGATTCTGTAATGGCCTGTAGAGTGTAATGGAATCGATGCTGTGTATTAATGGAAGTGTTCTAAGTTAGGCTAGGTTAAGGTAAGTTAGGTTTATAAAATGTTATGGCGGAAATTTTAGCGTGTGATTTCGAAAGACACTGCCAATAGAAACAGAATAAATTAAAATCACAAAGTAAAATATATAGATAAAAATAGATAAGATAGAAATAAAAAGGTTACTAAAAATTCAAAACATTCACATGGCTGTAGTTGATCTTATTTATTTGTTTATCTATTCATTTATGTATTCATTGATTTATTTCTTTACTTACTGTATTGTTAGTTATAATGGTCTATAGGGCTGCTCAAATAACGAGTGTCTTATTGTCATCAGGAGTCAAAGGGTTAATGGTTGGCTATCGTCCAGTCTTCCTTCTAGTTGTAGTGCACCCATGACGCAGCTTTTGAGGGAGAGTCTAGCGCAGGAGAGTTGGTGCAGGAGTAAAGGTGAAGTAATTAATGTTGATTAGTCATGGTGAGCCCAATGAAATGTATGTTTTTTTTCTAGATAGGTTTACGAGACGCTTCATGATTTTCTTCTTAACGAGAGTTACGTAATGAATAGAAAGGAAAAAAGAAATTCGTGGCTACATGTCAACTCGTAACGCCAAATGAGTGAAGAGTATGAAAATCCTTATATGTTTTCAAACACTTTTCGATTTCTTTTGTTTTCCTTTTTAGCCAGAGATACTCGTAAAGTCTTATTTTTATTCATTTTTTTGTAATTTTTCTTGTGGAGCTAAGTCGGGTAATCCTCCTCACTCTCTTATGTGTTTTGTGTTTTTCATTCAGTCTTAAGTTCTCTGATCTCCCGACGGTCTTCTCACGAAACCTGACAGTTGATGGCTTCTCAGCTGGTCAGACGAGTTAAGTTTGAAGGAAAACACTGAACATAATGGAAACGACTTCGCTATGTTACTGGAGTCGTGGCTGTGACTGTGATTGTTTTGTAACTTGTAACATGAAGAACAGAAAAGTCAAATCCAGTGTAGTAAAGGGCGATGCAATTTTATTAACGCTCTCTCAGATCTATGTCATTGTTATATCACATTCTAGATACAGTTTGATGGTTTCATTGAGTTTTGCATGGCATTTTTTTTGTTTTGTTCTTTTCTTACAATCAACTGGTTGAAATTCGTCTCTAGACAGTCATCCATCCCATACAGGTATCTACTTTATTCTCGCAGACAATGAGTTTTTTTTTTCACAAAGTTTGTGATTGTATGTCTGAATGAGCGATGATTTTACGTTATGCAACAAATGGTGTGAATAGTGAACCGAATGACCTGGCTAAGTGTAGGTCAGGTCTGGGCAGGTCTAGTGTTTGCAAGGCCAACTCGGTGAACTTAGCCACTTGTCGGCCTCAGGTATGCAGGTTGTGCTGGAGCACCAAGGCAGCCACCCACCAACCCACCCTGTCCAGGAAGGCACCCACCCAATCACCCACCCAGCCAGCCAGCCAGCCAGGCTGGCACCCACTCACTCACCCACCCACCCATCCAGCCAGGCAGGAACCCACTCACCCACCCACCCCCAACCCACCCACCCAGGCAGCCAGCCAGTCAGGCAGGCAGCCACCCACTCACCTTAATCGCCGCCTCCAGCAAGGCGTCATGAATGCACGCCACAATCGATTCGTTGAGTCTGGCGTGTTTCTTTGCCTAGATGAATTTCAGACTTGCGCCTCAAAGATTTCATAACTTATCGAGATCTCATATATATATATATATATATATATATATATATATATATATATATATATATATATATATATATATATATATATATATATATATATATATATATATATATATATATATATATATATATATATATATATATATATATATATATATATATATATATATATATATATATATATATATATATATATATATATATATATATATATATATATATATATATATATATATATATATATATCTCTCTATATCTCTCTCTCTCTCTCTCTCTCTCTCTCTCTCTCTCTCTCTCTCTCTCTCTCTCTCTCTCTCTCTCTCTCTCTCTCTCTCTCTCTCTCTCTCTCTCTCTCTCTCTCTCTCTCTTCGTTTTCTTTTCGTTTTTCTTCCTTAATTTTCTGTGCTCCTTTTTGTTTCTGTCGTGTCCATCCACAGGAAAATTTGGTGTTTCCTCTCGTGCCACGCACATCCTGCCCCTCATGTTATTTTGCCAGCCTTCATGCATTCTTCTCCCTCTCCCCCTCCAGAATCCCTCCCGTCCTTTGCATAACGCCCCCGCTTATCCCCCTCTCACCCCATGCCGTGGGGATCCCCGCAGCAGGTCAGCAGTAAGCATTCGGGAATCGTATCTGGCCCAGTGATTCCACTCCGAGCCTCGCTGTTCCATTTGCATGTTGAGGAGTGGCCCCCTGGGGGACTGACGCGTGCGGGGCGTGCTGGGACACAACCAGTGCGGTGCAGGGGAGGGAGACTGACAGGGAAAAGGTTTAGTCATGCATACGGATACAGGTGAACATGTCACACACACACACACACACACACACACACACACACACACACACACACACACACACACACACACACCGCGTAGTGTAGTGGTTAGCAAGCTCGACTCACAATCGAGAGGGCCGGGTTCGAATTCCGGTAAGCGGCGAGGCAAATGGGCAAGTCTCTTAATGTGTGGCCCTTGTTCACCTAGCAGTAAATAGGTACGGGATGTAACTCGAGGGGTTGTGGCCTCGCTTTCCCGGTGTGTGGAGTGTGTTATGTGGTCTCAGTCCTACCCGAAGATCGGTCTATGAGCTCTGAGCTCGCTCCGTAATGGGGAAGATTGGCTGGGTGACCAGCCAATCTTCCCGAGGTGAATCACACACACGTCAAACACGTCAGTCAGGAACCCGTTGTGTTCTACCTGTCGCTACAGAAGTACACATACATCCTCATTATTTTTGTAGACATGAGAGCTTGCGTCCCTGTGGTGACGGTGATGCATACAGTTGTATGCAGCGGTGACGGACAGCAGTTAGCCTGCATGCGTGTCTAGCGTTCATTACAGGCGTTATCACACATGCGCTGCCCGAAACGCTTCGCCTCTCGTCTTCTCTCTTGTTCAGATTGTTTCGTAACTCTTGTGCAACTTTTTTTTACTTAACTTTTTCGGAAGCGGCAGTTGAAGTTTTTTTTTTTTTCTAACTTTGTAGTCTTGGTCATCCTCCTTTGCATGTGAGAAAGAAAAAATTCTTTTTGGTGCTTGGTTTCCTTTCTCTTTAGTGGAACGAATTACAATACGAGTGGTTTTACTATTTTGCCTTTATTTATTTTTTTCTATTTTCATCTTGTCATCTGTCTGCGCTAGATCTACCGTACCGTTTTCTTACTTAGTGTCGGGGTCGAAGTTGGTCAGAAGAGGAGAGACCAAATGGACCACACATATTTGTTACTTCTCTCATCGCAATGCATAAAAACATGGCGCGAGGGAAGCTACAGAAAGCCAGTGGACTGAGGAGTGTAGTATGTATACCTGCGTATATGCACGTGACACCCCCTGTCAGGTGCTTTTAAAATGTAACTATCATAACGAGCCATATATGTTTCTAATCTTCTTTTACATATATAGATTCAGTACTAACAGTCTGATTACTGAGTGTGTTCAGTGATGTACATACCTGTTCATCACAGTGTAAAAGCAGCTTTATTCTTTCACGATTGAAAAAAAGTGTAAACAACATAGCGGTTTGGGATGGTAGTAAAGAAATGTATATTGTTCATTGGGATCAGTATTGCAGTGGAATTTCAACATTAACATCATGAAAAAAAAAACAACGAAAGATATTGTTTGATGTAAAAAGGAGTGGTGACAACATTGGATGGCAGGAAGAAAAATGTGTGTGTAAGGATTAGCAACACAGTGAGGCTTTGTTTCGTCTCTTTGTGTTGGTCCAAGAAGTGCAACTAAAAAAAAATGAAATCTAGTTTGTTCGCTTGCATGTCGTCACTTGTTCGTAGATGTTGAAATGTAAATGTGAAAACAAAAGGCAACAATTTGAAATCTGGTGTTCGTTTGCACATCTGTCATTGTGTAAATGTAGGTCATATCTGGATGCGAAACTGTGAAATTAAGGACACAATTGAATCTTGTATCTTATTTTGTGTATCTATCGTTGTTTAAATGTTAAAGTAAAGCACATACATGTATATAAAAAAAGATGAAATAATTGCTGATACGCTTATATAATGCATTACTCTCATATATACCAAAATTATTGTATTGTATCTGTCAGTCTGTGCCTCTCACATTGAGGGAAAAACTGCATTGTTGTATCAAGTTTGTGTTTCCCAAAAGAAAAAAAAATATTATCTCATTATATCAAACCTCTATCCTTCATAAAACAGACAGAAAAGATCACATAGTATCTTATGCACCTCACACAATACAGATAAAAAAAAAGCAAACAAGCAGAAATCCTATAAATCAATCCAACTTGTATCTCTCTCTCTCTCTCTCTCTCTCTCTCTCTCTCTCTCTCTCTCTCTCTCTCTCTCTCTCTCTCTCTCTCTCTCTCTCTCTCTCTCTCTCTCTCTCTCTCTCTCTCTCTCTCTCTCTCTCTCTCTCTCTCTCTCTCTCTCTCACACACACACACACACACACACCACATCTCACAAAAAAATATAAAAACAGTCAGAAAACAAATATAAGAAAAGAATAATTTCAATCCAACTCTTATAGATCTCACTCACCCACACTCCCTTCCCCTCTCTCTCTTTCTCTGGCAGGGTGTTCACGCCTCAGCTGGTGGCGTTGTACAAACACCTGAAGGAGAACACCAAGCACCAGCTGGAGGTGATCTTGGTGAGCAGTGACACGGACGAGACTGCCTTCACGGACTACTTCAGGGACATGCCGTGGCTCGCTCTGCCCTTCGCCGAGACCAAAAGAAAGGTAAGTCACGTAATGCTCTTCCTTACACCTGGAGGAAAAAGATAAAACTGTTTTTCTATTCCCTTTTTTTTTCTTATTTCTTTCCATCAAGGTGTTCTGTGGGTGATGTAATGCTCTTCAGGTGACGTAATGCTCTCCCTCACACCTTCAGGGGGAGGAAAGAAGGAGATTAGTTGTTATATTATTTCTTTTAGCTGTTCCTCTGTTCCTTTTTACGTATCTGTTGATCGAGGTGTACTGTGGGTGATGTAATACTCTACCTCTTCTGTTCAGGTGACGTAATGCTCTACCTCACACCTGCAGAAGGAGAGATAAGCGGGAGAGTAGCTTGTTGTATTATTGGTTTTTACTTGTTCTTCCGTTCCTTTATCGTATTTCTTTTTATGAAGGTGTTTTGTGGGTGATGTAATGGTCTTCAGGTGACGTAACGCTCTTTCCCACACATGCAGGATAAGTTTAAAGGGAGACTGGCTTGTTTTATTATTGGTTTTATTTGTTCTTCTGTTCCTTTTCGTGTATATTTATCAAGGTGTTCTGTGGGTTATCTAGTGTTCTCTCTCACTCTCTCTCTCTCTCTCACACACTTGCATGGGGAGATGAAGAAAGGGATAAAAGGAAGAAATTGGTTTATTTTTCTTTATTTTTAGTTATTCTGTCGTCCCTTGCTTTGTATTGCTTATTCCTGTTTCTTTTCATCAAGGTGCTTTGTATTATTTCATTTTCTCTGTTCTTGTGTCGCATTATTCTCTTCTTTGCTTTACGTTTCTCATTTTGTTTTTGTTTTCATTTATTTATTTATTTGTTTACTGACTTCAATCCATTCCTGCTTCTCATGTATGCTTTTATTATTATTATTATTATTATTATTATTATTATTATTATTATTATTCATTTATTTATTTATCTATTATCTATTTATTTATCTATTTATTTTTTGTTATCATTTAAGTATTCCTCTTTCATTTATATACATTCTTTAAGGCTTTCTTTATAATTTCATATGAGTACGTGTCTTTTTTTTATATTTTTCTCCTCTAACTGTCCCACCCCTTTCCCCTCGCAGCCTCTCTCTCTCTCTCTCTCTCTCTCTCTCTCTCTCTCTGGTAATTTAATCGTACCCTTCTGTTTTCTCTATCCTCCCTTAAGTTACTCGTTCTCTACCTTAATTCAGCCTCCTTCTAAACCCAACGCTCTCTTCCTAAAGACTCAACCTTTATAAACCACTCTGTCCCTTAATTCTGCCTTAACACACACACACACACACACACACACACACACACACACACACACACACACACACACACACACACACACACACACACACACACACACACACACACACACACACACACACACACACACACAAAAGTTTCTCTCTCTCTCTCTCTCTCTCTCTCTCTCTCTCTCTCTCTCTCTCTCTCTCTCTCTCTCTCTCTCTCTCTCTCTCTCTCTCTCTCTCTCTCTCTCTCTCTCTCTCTCTCTCTCTCTCTCTCTCTCTCTCTCTCTCTCTCTCTCTCTCTCTCTCTCTCTCTCTCTCTCTCTCTCTCTCTCTCTCTCTCTCTCTCTCTCTCTCTCTGGTCTAAGCTTCCTCTTTCTGTGCTTAATTAAAGGGATAGTTTCTTTCTCCCAGGCTTTATCTTCCTCATTAACTTAGAGGCTTTTCTCCTGAAGACTCTGTACACCACACCCACCTTTGATCTCAGGCTTGTTCTGGTCTGAGTTCCTGCCTCTTGTGTTTTTTTTTTTATTATCATTATTAAAGGGCTATTATATTTTTCAAAGGCCATCTATCTCTCTTGTTCTTCCTCAGAGTTTGGTTTTGTATATATTTCTAGGCTGTATCTTTAGTTTAAGGGTATTTTGGTTATTGTTATTGTTCTGTTAGGGTATATTTGTTCTTTTTTGTTATTGTTAAAAGGGGTGTTATATTTCTCAAAGGCCATCTATCTCTCCTTGTTCTTCCTCAAAGTCTGATTTTGTGTATATTTTTTGGTTGTCTGTTTAGTTTGATAGTATTTTGGTTATTGTTATTGTTCTTTTAGGGTACATTTGTTCTTTCTTTGTTATCATGGAGGGGATGTTGTATTTTCAAAGGCCAACCCTCCCTCAGAGATCTATTCTTATGTCTATTTTTTTTGTTTTTCTCCTCTTTATTTAGTTTAAGGGATGTCTCTGTTATTGTTGTTGTTTTAGGGTTTTTGAAATAGGTATTATGTTTTCAATTAAGGGCCTGTGCTTCTTTTGTTTTTTGGGTTCTTTCTTTTGTTCGTCTAGTTTAAGGCATGTTTTTGTTCGTATTATTAGTAATTTTTAAGGGTAGGTCTATTTTTTTGAGCTCTTCAGTTTCTATATCCATTTTGCTTGCGATTTGGTGGTTTTATACAGCTTCAGAAACTTATGTTGGGGGAATTATTGTAGTGAAGACTGTCGCCATTAATCTTCTGACCTCCATATACCTTTCCTAATGTGAATAAAATGGTCTAATCGTACACACATCTCAAGGTAAAAATGTGACCCAGTATTGAAGAGGTTAAGGGATGTTTTTAGTGGTGTCTGTTGCTCGATTTTAGGAGTCTTGTTTTAAAAGGTCGTTTTGTTTTTGCATCAGTGACTTTATGGACATGTATATTTGTTTAAGGATTCGAATGCATATACTTCTAAGTTAGTGAGTTTGAGGGATATTGTTTTCGTTAATTCTAAAGTGCACGTCAATCTGTTGTTCTGTTTTAGTGGCGTTCTTATTGGTATTGTTTTAGTTTCCTCTTTAATAATATTCAAGGAGTGTACTGTATATATTTTTAAGCTTACATCTTTATTCTTACAAATCTTAGTAGCGTATTGTTTAAACATTTTCTTCGTTTTTATCTTCATTTTTCTTCTCTGTCTTTTACGTAAAACCTTCCCTATTCTTCGCTTAGGGGGAGGTCCGTCTTTTGAGAATGTGTCAGTCCGGTCTAAAGTGTTGCCGAAGAGTTGTGGTAGACGTGGGAACGAAAAAGAACGGGTTGAAAAGGAGGAGGAGGAGGAGGAGGAGGAGGAGGAGGAGGAGGAGGAGGAAGAAAGAATGTCATATTGGTCGATTTGTTTCAATGGGCGTAACTTTTCTCTTTTCTGTCCCTGTTTCTACCCTTTTTCTCCTTCAACACATAGAGAAGTAGTAGTAGTAGTAGTAGTAGTAGTAGTAGTAGTAGTAGTAGTAGTAGTAATAGTAATAGTAGCAGTAATAGCAGCCTTCCCTCTTGCATAAAAAATATAGTAGTAGTAGTAGTAGTAGGGTCACCATCACCACCACCACCATCACCTTCTCCCCACTCCTTTTATATTCTTTCTCAGTTTTTTATTTTCCTCCCCAGTTTTCTCGTCCCTCCCCTCTCAATTCCCCTCATACGCATCCATTTTTCTGTCTCCACTCTCTCCACTCTTCCTTTTTCACCTTCACCTGTTATTACCACTCCTCTATTCCTCTGTCCTCACTTCCAGAATATTCTCCTTTTCCTTTTATTCCCTTTCCATTATCCTAACTTCCCTTTCATGCCTTTTCATTTCCACTTCTCACAGCTTTCATCTTTCCCTTCTTATTTTCCCTCTCCCTTTCCTTTCCTCTCCTCGCCCCTCCTTTATCTCTTGTTTCCGTTTTCTATTACTTTCTCCCTGCTACTATTTTTTTTTCCTCCTTCATACCTAATTCCCTTTCTTCCTCCTCCCCCGCCCTTGTGTCCTTTCCCCATCTCCTCCCCCTCCTAGGTAAAGATGGTGGTGTTTCTCCCTCTCGTGTTTGCTCTTCGGGTACGTGAAGAGGGGAAAGGGAAGGGAAAGAGGGAAAGGAACAGAGGAGGGGAGCAGCTGGTGGGTCGTATAGGGGAAGGGAGTTTTACGCGCCCATTTAGGTAATCTGTGTAAACTTTGCTTGCATGGGTGTTTTGTGCCTTTTTTTTTTTTTTTTTTTTTTGTGTGTGTGTGTTATTGATGTAAAGGTGTGTTCAAAGTAAGGTAAGGTATGGTAAGGTAGCTATTCGTATACTACTCTCTCTCTCTCTCTCTCTCTCTCTCTCTCTCTCTCTCGTCCGAAAGTTGTCGAGTTGCGTGTTCGTTGTTCAGATCGATTGGTTTGGTTTCGGTTTGGTTTGGATTAGTGGACTTCATTTTTGACAGAGGAGAGGAAGATGAAACAGGGGAAGTGTGTGTGTGTGTGTGTGTGTGTGTGTGTGTGTGAATACAGACTCACTATAAACACCATTCCCTAAAACTCACTGACATTACGAAAGTAGATATGAGACTGCATGGAAAGTGTCCTGAAACCTCCTTCCTGAAGTCATAGAACCGTATATACAAACACTTCTACGTTGCCCCTTCCCTACATACATTAAAAAAAAAAAAGCTTTAGTTGAAGTGACACGGGATTTCAAGTACGTTTTCAGAGTTCTAGTGACAGATTAACAAAACACCATCATTCTAAACAAGATAAACACTGCTGATAATCCAGGTATTCATCTCTGTGGCCTTGGAAAATAGTCGAGGTGAGAGAGAGCAGAGCGTTTCAGAATCCTGGCCTATACATTGTTGTCGTGTGTGTGTTAATATTTTTCCTCTCTCTTTCCTTTTCTAGTTTTTATTTCTATTGTTACTTTTCCCAGCGACAATGAAGAAAAGGTCTCGTCTCGCGGTGTTAGGACTTGTCACTGTGTTTATTGATTGCTTCCTCTCCCTCCCTTACCCTTATTTTATTCTCTCTCTCTCTCTCTCTCTCTCTCTCTCTCTCTCTCTCTCTCTCTCTCTCTCTCTCTCTCTCTCTCTCTCTCTCTCTCTCTCTCTCCTTCTTCCCTCTTCCCTTATCCCTTCCTTATTGCCCTTAACTCTCCCCATCACCCCTTCCTTATTGACGCTCATTCTTCCTTCTCTCTCCCCTCTCTCCCTCTCTCTTTCTCTTCCCACTCACTCTTATCACCTCTCACCCATTCCTTCCTGACCCTCACTTGTTTTTTGCTCCTTTAAACCTTTTTTCTCTCTCTCGCAACATTCATTTTCCCTTTTCTTTCTCGTCAATATTCAATCCATATTTCTTTGGCCTTCGTTTCCTGTCACTCAAGGTTCTTTCTCTCTTATTTTTCATCTTTTTCTTGTCTTTTTCTCTCTTATGTTGATCTTTTTTGTCTCTTCTCTCTTATTTTTTTTTGTTTTGTCTTTGTATCTGTTTTATTTTCATCTTTTTTGTCTTTTTTTCTTTATTTTCTCTTATTTTAATTTTTTTTTTTTTTTCTACGTTTCCTCTATTGTTTTGTTTTGTTTTGTTTGATTCTCATTTGTTTCGTTTTCGTTATTCACCATTTTCTTTTTCTGCTCTTTTCTTTTTTTTTTTTTTTACTTTTTTTTGTTCTTATTTTGTTATTTATTGTTTTGGTCCTTTCTTTCGTTTCTGTTCCTTTTTTTTTTTTCTACCGTTTTCCTGTTTCAATTTTTCATCATTTCATTTTATCTCTCTTCTCTTTTGCTCTTCACTTTTCTTCCACTCTCTTCTTCCACCTCTCACCAATCCCTTCTCTTCATTTCTCTTTTATCCTTTTCTTTCTGTACTTCGTCTTTTCTCTTTCCTTCTCTTCCTCTCCATGCCCTCTCTTTCCTCCATTCCCTTCCCCTTTTTCTTTTCTGTTTCTTTATTTAGTTTTCATTATTCCAAATTTCTCTTTCTTCCTTTCCTTTCCTTTCCCAACATCATTCCCTTCCCGTTTTCTTTACCTCTTTCACTCTTACCCTTTCTGTTTAGTCTCCAAGTGCTCCTTCCCTCCACATCCCCTCCTCTTCCCTTTCCTTTTTATCTTTTTATCTTTTACTCTCATTCTGTTTTTGTCTCCATGTACACCACTTCTCTCGACTCCCCTCTCCCCGCCCAGCTTCGCCCCGCTTCTCCCAGTCTGTCACCACCCCGCCCCTCTCCGCCCCAAGAGCAGCGTCCCGTGTCCCGTCCCAGCACAGCCCTTGTTTCCCATTGCCCCACGAATCTCTACAGACACGCTGCCTTGATAACCGCTATCACTGGAGCTATTGTGTCATTACCGTAACTCCGAGGCTTGGCAGATCTCTCTCTCTCTCTCTCTCTCTCTCTCTCTCTCTCTTGTTTTCCTTTGTTTTCCTGTTCTCTTCCGCTGTCTCTTCTTTTTTTTCTCTTCTTCCTATTCCTACATTATCTTACAAGTCTTTTTTTATTTGCTGTACGTTTGTGTTCCTTTATGTTCCTTCCATCTTTTTACTTTATTTTCCCTCCTAATCGATGAATTTTCTACTGCTTGTTCTATCTTTGTGTTACTTTATGTTCTCTCTGTCCTCCGCCGTGCCTTTCTCCTCTCTCTCTCTCTCTCTCTTCTAGTACTGCATCTTATTTCCTTTCCTGTGCCTTGCTGCTGCTGTCTCCTCCTCCTCGCCTTCCTTTATGACTTGCCTGTCCTCTTCTTTCTCTTCCTCTTCCTCTTCAAACGTGCTTCTCTTCTTTCCTTTCCAATATTCACTTCCTTCTTCCTTTTCTCAAGTCTTTACTACCTTCCCTCCTCTCTCTTCTTTCTCCCTTCATTTTCCTTCACCTTCTCCCTTTCATTCTCTGCCTCCTTTTTCTTCCTGTAACCTACCTTCTCCTTCTCCTTTCTCCTAAGTCTTTACCACCCACCACTATCGTATCCCTCCATTCCCTTCCTCCCCTCCCCTCCTGGTCACCACTCACCTCACGACAGCTCGTCAATACGCGCACCCAGCCGAACATCTCGCTAACTTCAACACTGCAACTCTCGCTGTGTATAATTGCGTCTTGGATACGTAGAAATATATATCAGGAGGGACGAGGAGTAATTTGGGTAGTAGGAGGGTGCTGGAGATGGATCTACTTGGCAGGAGAAAGACTCGTATTTATACACGCTTTGCTCTTTTACCACGACTATTTTCAAAGGCCGCAGCTGGGTTCTCAAGGGTATTTTTCCAGTTATTAATGTAAAAATCTTGTTAACCTGTAAGTAAAAGCGCAAAAACAACCTTAAAAACTCGTGTCACTTCAGCTACGTAGAGTCTTTTGAAAATAACGGAGATACAGCGCAGAAGTGTTTCAGAATATGATCCAGAGAGAGGAAAGCCTAAAAAAAGAATTAAGGTTTATGGATGTAGTGAAAGAAGACCTGCTTGTAATTATTGTGACGGAGGCTTGTATACAGAAACGTTTTGCCCTCTCTCTCTCTCTCTCTCTCTCTCTCTCTCTCTCTCTCTCTCTCTCTCTCTCTCTCTCTCTCTCTCTCTCTCTCTCTCTCTCTCTCTCTCTCTCTCTCTCTCTCTCTCTCTCTCTCTCTCTCTCTCTCTCTCTCTCTCTCTCTCTCTCTCTCTCTCTCACGACTATTTTCAAAGGACGCAGAGATGACTAGCTGGGTTTTTAAGGCCGTTTTTTTCTTGTTATGTATGTAAAAATCTTGTTAATTTGTCAGTAGAACCGTAAAAAGAAAAACATTCTAAAAAACACCCCTAAAAACTCGTGTCACTTCAACTAGATAGAGCCTTTTGAGGGGAGTGAAGGTGCGGCCAGAAGTGTTACAGAATACAGGCCAAGAAACCAAGCACGCTGGGGAAGGCCGAGCTGCTGTGACGACCCCCCTAAGTGAAGCCATCGAAAGAAGATACGTACAAATATTTCCTCTTGGAATAGTAAAAGTAAAGACAAGATTGGAGAAGATGAAGAGGGACTATAAGACAATGTAAATTACCTTGACGTGATGATTTGGGTTTATGACAAGGTATAGAAAAAAAAAATAGGTTAAGAACGATTTACTTTATGAATTAGAGAAGAATAATGGTGTTTTATCAAGAGTTTAAAGGTAAGCAGTGGATATTGGAACGAAGGTTGGAGTTTTGGTAGGGGGCGGAGTTGGAAAGGTGAGTGCTTAGGGTGATTGTCCTCGCGTGGGTGTCCGTGCACGAACCAGAAGTAGGGAAGGTTAAAGCAGAGAGAGAGAGAGAGAGAGAGAGAGAGAGAGAGAGAGAGAGAGAGAGAGAGAGAGAGAGAGAGAGAGAGAGAGAGTGAGTGAGTGAGTGAGTGTGTTTATATATAACCGGATCAAGATGAAAGCAGGCTGTAACAGTGAATAGAGTCAGTCTGTCTGTTAGGCTTTGATAAAATTGCATCGTATTTGTTTATTCGTGCTGTGTTTTTAATAGTGTTTGCTGTGATTAGTAAATGTACCCAGAGAGAGAGAGAGAGAGAGAGAGAGAGAGAGAGAGAGAGAGAGAGAGAGAGTTATGGTGACGTTAACTTGAGGTGAGTTTTATTGCATGTACTGTTTACTTCCCTCTCCCTTCTGCAACCAACACATACACCCACCATACACACCCCTACGACCACCACCACCACCCTCACCCATCACTACCGCCACCAAGCACTCCCCTCACCTCACCACTCTACCCATTACTGTACATCCAGGACCTCTCATATTTCTGTCTATTTATCTATCTATCTATCTATCTATCTATCTATCTATCTATCTATCTATCTATCTATCTATCTATCTTCTGTTCATCTATTGCATACGACCAATACATTTTTCTTTAATTTGTTTTGTTGTGTTCTATTATGGACTCAGTGATTGCGTAACTAAATGAATGTGTTTAAATTTAAGATTCCCCCTTCTCTCTCTCTCTCTCTCTCTCTCTCTCTCTCTCTCTCTCTCTCTCTCTCTCTTTCTCGAATTAAGATACAACACACGCCTCATCTATGCCCTTCACCTCTAAACTTCATCCCCCCCTCCTCAACACACACACACACACACACACACACACACACACACACACACACACACACACAGCTTACCTTAACCCTCCAAAACTTTATCAAACCCACACCTTCACGCTTTCACCCTTTCTTTTTCATCCCTCCGTTTATTCCCCACTCCCTCCACCACCACCACCACCACCTTCAACACTATAATAACTCAGGGCAACCTTACCCCACTTTCATCCCCAACCTAACCATCCGACTAGCCACCTACCCGCCTGCCAGCCCTTCCCCCATTCTCCCTTACAAAACTTTTCCTTATTTACTAACTTAACTTGCCGCAGCCCTCACCCCTACCCGTCCCTTACTCCGCAGCCAACCAACATACACACACTCTCAGCTTGACCTCTCTAACCCCAGCTCTGCCACACCACACCCTCACCTTCGCATTTTTAGTCTCATTCTCAAGTCTATTTTGAAATGTTCTGTACTTTCATTAGGATTATTTTTAGAGGCCACAGAGGTTAGGTTTGGTTAATGTGTTGTTATGGCTGCCTCGTGTCTGTGTGTGTGTGTGTGTGTGTGTGTGTGTGTGTGTGTGTGTGTGTGTGTGTGTTTTATTTTATTTTTCTTTCTTTTTTACTGCTGGTTTGGAATTCGTGTTAAGTTATTGCTTTGTTCATTATGACACACTTAAATACTTCTAAATTGGTGTAGAATTCTTGTTAAACTGTCGCAAGAATTACGGAAGTGCTCTTAATAGTTGCAAAACTTACGTAATATCGTAGTTGAATCATCGCCAAAATTACAAAATCGCTCTTAAAACTACAATACTGATGCAAAACCCTCAGTCGAATTATTGCTATAGTCATGGAAGTGTTATTAAAAAGATCTCGAAACTTATGCGGAATTCTTGTTAAACTACTATTAATATCTTCAAAATTAAATAAAAAAAATAGTGCACAATAATATTCAAACCATTATCCTTGTTAAATTACTACGAATATTATGATTCACGAGTATGAAACTACCTTAAGAAAAACGTTAAAAGTGTTGCAGAATCACGACAAAACTCAAGAAAACTACAAACAGGCTGACGCAGGATCCTTGTTAAGCTGCCAATGAAAACACGATAAAATATAAGCACATTCAAAACTGCTAAACACTTCCACTAAAACATTCTGTAAATAGTCGTAGAGATAAGATGCCGAAGGGTTTGATAATACTGCCCTACTTCATAATACAGAGTCCTATTCACGCACCCACCCCCAACACACATACAAACACATTCACACACACAAGTTAAGCTGTCACCCGTTTAGCACAGCTTCCCCTCACACAGAAACACACACCCAATACTCAGGAACCGCATTCTCAAACGTCCCTGCGTCTTATCTCGACTAGTCTCAACGGGCTCTAGTGGAAGTTACTCAGGTTTTCAAGGGGGTTTGGAATGTTTTCATGACTATAATGGTAAAAGGGATTAGGATAACTGCTTTTCTTGTTGGAATGGGTTTTAAGCGCGTTTTCATGATTATATTTAAGTTTAACAAGGGGGTTTGCGTGTCCTTAAGCGTGTTTTCATGATTATACAAAGTTTGACAAGGAGTTTTGCATGCTTTAAAGTGTTTTCATGATTAAAGTCAGAGTTTAAGAAGGACTTTGTTTAGCTTTGTAGTTTTAGTGTTTAAGCTATTGTATCATCAGTTTTGCAGGTTTTAAAGTTTTTTTTTTTTATTGATCCTAGTGATATCTTAACAAGGGCTCTGCCTCAGTCTTGGAGGTTTAAAGAAGAGTGATCTTAGCGATGGTTGAACAAATGTGCTGCAGGAGTGTTACAGGTTTACAGAATATTTCATTGATTCTAGTGGTAGTTTGACAAAATTAGACACCGTCAGTGAGAAAAAGAAATCATAACAATTCGAGTAATCAGTTAAATGAAGATTCTGTGCAATCAATAAGAGAAAGAGATATAGATAGATAGATAGATAGATAGATAGATAGATAGATAGAGATAGAGAGAGAGAGAGAGAGAGAGAGAGAGAGAGAGAGAGAGAGAGAGAGAGAGAACGATAACAACTTGAGTAATGAGCTAACAAAGATTCTGCTACGATCAATTAACTAAGAATAACCTTGTATAACCTTGAGAATTGCACCAATCATCTGTGTGGCGTTTAAAAGCAGTCCTTACGAGAGCCGAGAGTGTTTCAATATAGGGACCGCGGACCGCCTCTCATTGCCACTCCTGCGTCACCATCATGAGAGCGAATCAAGTGAAAGTAACCCAATTTAGACCCGATTGTTCCGTTAT
>NC_059295.1:41365281-41372781 GCF_017591435.1 Portunus trituberculatus
AAACTGGATTTACATTGGATTATAAAGTGTTGCAATGTGCTTTGAACTGTATACTGATAAGCCACTTAAGTCATTGAAATTGAAGGAAAGGAAAAAAAAATAAAACGAAAGGAAAATGAGAAAAAAAAGAATGAAAACTGAGGTCGATGGAAGGAACGATTTGAAACATGAGCACAAAAAATAGAAATAAATAAAGGAGTTAGAACGAATGGAACAAAAACAAGTAAGAAATAATGTAATAGTTAAGAATGACAGGAAGGAAGAAAAGGAATAAAGATAACCAAAGAAAAGAGAGAGAGAGAGAGAGAGAGAGAGAGAGAGAGAGAGAGAGAGAGAGAGAGATCTATATTGATGTGTTCTGGAGTTAATTGGAATATATGAAAGGAAGGAGTGACTATGTGTGTGTGTGTGTGTGTGTGTGTGTGTGTGTGTGTGTGTGTGTGTGTGTGTGTGTGTGTGTGTGTGTGTGTGTGTGTGTGTGTGAGTGTGTACGTGCCTGCGTGCTGAACAACATTAGGCAGCAATAACAGTGGCAGTGATAACGTGGTTTGAATTAATTAAGGTTTGGAATGGCAGTTTACACCAAATGGGAGGATGTTATTACTATTATTATTTTTGTCATCATCATATTATTATTATTATTATTATTATTATTATTATTATTATTATTATTATTATTATTATTATTAATATTGTTATTATTATTGTTGTTATTATTATTTAATTTCACAATCGCTAATATTATTGTTATAGTTATTGATATTGTTATTACTATCATTACTTTATTAATTCCATTGTAATGATATATGCATGTACAGATTATACAATACAGGTAGAACTATAATTCTCTCTCTCTCTCTCTCTCTCTCTCTCTCTCTCTCTCTCTCTCTCTCTCTCTCTCTCTCTCTCTCTCTCTCTTTCTCTCCGTCACATTATCATATTTTTCCTCTGATGTTTCCTGCTTTGCCATGAAAAGTGGAAACTTCACCACCACCACCCAACCGCCACCACCACCACCACCACCACTCTAGACACTTGGCAAACAATGGCAAGTGAGAATTCTGTTATTTACCACCATTTCCAGTGTCCAAATAAGACCCTCATTACGGCTGAATTGTCGACAAGGAGGAGGAAGAGGAGGAAGAGGAGGGAGGCAGGAAATGAGATGGAAACTCTGATATATCACAGAATACATGGGAAGATTTGAGAGAGAGAGAGAGAGAGAGAGAGAGAGAGAGAGAGAGAGAGAGAGAGAGAGAGAGAGAGAGAGAGAGAGACGAAGTTAAAAAGACATATAATCAAAAAGAAAAAAATAAATATAGACGTAAAGAAAAAAAAAAGACAGAGATACAGACAGATAAACAAACATTATCATACAGACAGACAGACAGACAGACAGACAGACACAGAACGATAGAGAGAAAACAAGCAGCATCTGTAAACAAGTAGGCAGGCAAGCAGGCAAGCAAGCAGGTGGGTAGGTAGGTAGGCAAAGAAGCAGGTAGGTAGGCGAGTTAAAGAGCTGAGGCTGTGGAGGAACAAAGGGTTAGTGAGGTAATATTAAAGCAGGAGAGAAGCAAAATATATCGTAGACCTCGACAGGAAAGGAGGCGCGACTTGAAAGAGGCGGGAGGAGCGGGGCGCACTTTGAACTTGGTCACACAAAGACGTTCATTAGGGGCATGAGAGACGAACACGGATATTGACCCGGTGAGAGATCTGGCTGAGAGAGAGAGAGAGAGAGAGAGAGAGAGAGAGAGAGAGAGAGAGATATTTTTTTCTCTAATTCCTTTGGGTATTTTGTTTATCTGTCTATATATCAGTCTTTCTCTGCCTGTTTGTTGACGTCTATCTATCAATTTATCTATTTATATCTGTCCACATACCTATCTATCTGTTTGTCTGTCTATCTTTATCTATCTATCTATCTATCTCTCTATCTACGTATGTCTTTATCTATCTGTCTATCTATCCATCTATCTATCTCTGTGTGTTTCAGGTAATGAATCAATTAATTCGTCCATTGATTGATTGCTTGTTTCATTGTGATTGATTCTCGGCATTAATTTTTCTATTAGTTGCTTATGAAATATTGTATTTGTTCATTAACTGGCTTGTTTTCAGTTTGTTCTTTATAGATTTGTTCACTCCGTCATTCTTTTGTCTATTTGTTGTTCCTTTCATTAATGGCGTGGCTAAATTTGTTTTTTTTTTCATTCTATTCATTTACTTTTTTTTTTATTTATATATTCTTTAGTTGCAGCGTTTAGCAATTTTTTTTATCTATTTATTTATCTATTCATTCATTTATCCGTTTATTAATCCTATTTTTTTTCCTCTGATTATTGTTTTTTGTTTTTTTTTCATTCTTCATTTCATCCTTGTATATAATTTGTTCTATCATTTACTTTCTATTGTTTCATTCACCAATTTATCTACTATATTATTTACTGCCTTTTACTTATTGCTCTTTCATTCTTTTGTTCTATTCTCCAGTACGTTCTTTCATCCTTCACTTCAACTATTTCATGATTTAATGGCCAGTGGAAAGAAGGTAAATATATACACTGAGCAGCATATGAAAACTCTGGAGTCCCTTAGTAAGTTAGTCGCGTGTCTTTTGTTCTTTCTATGAAGATTGAAAAGGAAGATGCATGAAAAGATAAATGGTGAAAGAAATGTATGCTTAAGCCTTTCAATACGGAGAAGTTTATTTTACCTTGATTTTTGTATATGATTAGACGGTTTGATTTGCGTTAGGAAGGGTCCACGGAGGTCAAAAGATTAATGGCCAGAGTCTTTACTATTTTAATCCCAACATATATTTCTGAAGCTGTATAAAATCACCAAATAGTAACCAAAATGAATATGAAAACACTTCTTGGTACTGAAGAGATTGATATTTTTTTTCTTCATTTACATCAAAGACCGCCATCCACCCCACACACAAAAAAAAGAGACAAAAAGGATACCACTTTATTTTTTCTTCCTGGATTTCAAACACGCTGGAAAAAATTGAAGTAGCACGTCGAAAAGATTATAATCATACCGCCACCCCCCCCCTCCTTTAAAATAACAGAAAACGGGTGGCTGCTATTCAGAACATGGCTCACAATACACTTCGAATCAATTTGGAACTGCAGTAATTGAAAACAGTGAACGTATGTACAATAAATTTGCGTATTTGTGTGTTCTCTTTTTTTTTTTTTATAATATGCACCATACGACAAGAGAGAGAGAGAGAGAGAGAGAGAGAGAGAGAGAGAGAGAGAGAGAGAGAGAGAGAGAGAATTTCCGATAAAGTGGCCATTTTTCTTGAAATAACTCCACATGGAGGAAAAGGAGGAGGATGAGGAGGAGGAGGAGGAGGAGGAGGAGGAGGAGGAGGAGGAGGAGGAGGAGGAGGAAGAAGAAGAAGAAGAAGAAGAAGAAGAAGAAGAAAGAAAAAGACTGACCAATACATAACCTACGGTAGCGGAAGAGAGAGAGAGAGAGAGAGAGAGAGAGAGAGAGAGAGAGAGAGAAACGTCAAGTGCTTTTAGTGTTCAGTTCCTTTTGCCTTGAATCGTAAGGAAGCGGCGGCGTGTTGGTGCTGTAAGTGGCCTCTGCTCACCACACTCGTGTATAGAAGTGCTCTCTGAAGGCACCACTCAGCTTGCGGCGTCTTCCTATTGGCGTCAGGGTCTCGCCGCCTTCCTTCCTGTGTGTGTGTGTGTGTGTGTGTGTGTGTCTCTCTCTCTCTCTCTCTCTCTCTCTCTCTCTCTCTCTCTCTCTCTCTCTCTCACCTTGCTGAGGTAGCTGAGGCCCGTGTTTGGAGATGCTTTTGTTCTCTCACTAGTATTATTTCAAAGCCCACAGAGATGACTAACTGGGTTTTCAAGAATGTTTCTCTTCTTGTTACTTTAGTAATATTGTTAAAATTTTCATTAGAATCATAAATATCACCGTTACGGACTCAGGTGGACTGACAGCTGAGAGGACCTTTTTTTCACTCTTTATGTTGCCCTTGACCAGATTCCCCCTCTTACAATAAATAGAAAAAATAAAACCGTATCTTGGACTCGATCTCGTATTCAGAGACACTTCGCTCTCTCACCGCGATTATTTGGAAAGACCACAGGATGATTAGCTGGTTCTCAAGTGTGTTTTATGCTTGCATTCATAAAAAACATCTTGTTAATTTGTCACTAGAACAATAAAAAACCTTAAAACCCTTGCCACTTCAACGCACATAGAGCCTTATGAAAGCAGTCGAGATGCGGCGCAGAAGCGTTTTAAAGTATGATTCCAAGGAGGAGGAAGTCACCGCTGTAGGGGGTGGAAGCTAGCAGTTGAGAGAAGGGAAGGGAAAATATTGGAAATTGTTCTTGGTCCACTGCTTGTGGCGATGGTGGAGCGGTTACTGGTGAGTGTTCTGTGTGTTGAGGGGTGTGACTGCTGGTGGTGATGGTGGTGGAGCACTTATTGGTGTAAGCTCTATTTGTGAAGGAAAAGCGAATGTTAGTGTTGGTGGTGTAGGAATGGGAAAATCTTTTGTTATTCTTGTTAGTGGTGATGATAGTGGTGATGGTGATGGGTGCTCCGTTAAGGAAGGTAAGCAAGTGTACGAGTATGTGGTGTTGGTGATGGTGTTCATTGTGGAATGTTAATAAGATTCAGGAAAGTTAAGTATTAGTATATTCTTGTCAGCAGAGGTGGGAGTCTATTCAGGAAAGAGTATGCTGTGGTGGTGGTGGTTGTGGTGGTAGCGGTGGTGGTGGTGGTGGTGGTGGTGGTGGTGGTGGTGGTGGTGGTGGTGGTGGTGGTGGTGGTAGCAGTGGTGGTGGTGGTGGTGGTGGTGGTAGGAATATTACCTTATATTGGGTTTCATTCGCATTGAACTGAGTCCCGGTTTATGTGTGAAGTTCTCTCTCTCTCTCTCTCTCTCTCTCTCTCTCTCTCTCTCTCTCTCTCTCTCTCTCTCTCTCTCTCTCTCTCTCTCTCTATTTATCGCCTGATTTTTCATCCACTTTTCCTTCCTTGTCTTCCTCCTCGTTTTTCTTGCTGTCCTTGGCCCATCTCCTCCTCTTCCTTCCTTTCTCACCTACTCCTAGATTGTGTCCTCCTCCTCCTCCTCTTCTTTCTCCTCCTCCGCCTTGGAGGAGCCTTCTGGTTTGCTTTGAGGAAGTTTCTGCTTTGCTGTCCTGTCTCTATCACTGGTAGTAAATAGTCTCAACAAACAGCCCAGTAAGGACCTCAGAGTCTGCTGCTGTTTGTCCTCCTTTCTATTTGTACTCCTCGTCCTCGTCCTCGTCCTCCTCCTCCTCCTCCTCCTTCCTCCTCCTCCTCCTCCTTCTCCTCCTTTCTTCTCCTTCCTCCTGCTCCTCCTCCTCCTCCTCCTCCTCCTCCTCCTCCTCCTCCTCCTCTCCTCCTCCTCCTCCTCCTCCTTTCCTTCTCCCTTCTTTCTCCTTCTCCTCCTCTTTCTCCTCCTCTCTCCTCCTCCTCCTCTTTTTTTTTCTTCTCCATCTCCTTTTTCTTCTTCTCCTCGTCCCCCCTTCCCCTTCCTCCTCCTCCTCCTCCTCCTCCTCCTCCTCCTCCTCCTCCTCCTCCTCCTCCTCCTCCTCCTCCTCCTCTTCCTCCTCCTTCTCGTCCGTCTCCTCCTTAGTGATATATGGTAGGCCAGTCACGACACTGCGAAGTTCAAATTGTTTGTTCGTGTGTGTGTGTGTGTGTGTGTGTGTGTGTGTGTGTGTGTGTGTGTGTGTGTGTGTGTGTGTGTGACCAGCCAGTAACTTAATAACTTGTCACTTTGGCACATGCTATATTCTCTCTCTCTCTCTCTCTCTCTCTCTCTCTCTCTCTCTCTCTCTCTCTCTCTCTCTCTCTTCACTCCCTGGGCCCCTCGCGCCTCGTCTGGGCGTCGCCGTGGTCCCCTCCCCCTTCCCCATCCCTCCAAGGCACCGCTCACCTCCCCTCGTTACCTTCTCGTGTGCCGCCGAGACCTGGGGTGGCATTACCTGAGGCTTGGGGTGGGATTGCCGTCACGTGCGCCTTACAGTCTCCCTCCGCACCAGGCGCATTAGTGAATCACTGGATGAGCTTCGCAACACCACCAGCCGCCTCATTGTACTTGCCTGGAGGACTCAATAGGGTGAGGAAGTGATGGAAAGCGATAGCAATCATCATATACTGATTTAGCTGGAGTACTGGACGCGAATCATGGCTGGAAAAGAAAAAAGAAATGTTAATGAAGTTGTTTTATTTGTGGATTGGAATTAAAAAGCAATTTGCTGGATATTTTTCCGAGTGATTGAGCACCTGATGGGCGGCGGCGCGGAAAGAACTACCACGAGCGGCCCGCCCATACCGTGTCCCGCGCCGCCAGCAACTCACCCACCCACCCACACCACCCACATCACCCACGCCACAACGCTGTGCCGAACCTGAGGGAATCTAATCGTTTTCTAGTCGCTCCGAGGCACTGAACGCCAAAGCCAAGCCGGATCAGCTGTCCTCGGGCTCGGTGTGCGGCAACCTGAACTGAGGCGGCGGCTGTGGCAGTGTGGCATCACGGTGAGTCGCCATTCGCCAAGGGAGGTGTTGATGGAGACATGACTCACCTGGATTGCTGCAATTAAGGGATGATCATACACCATTACCCTGACTAATGGCCGCCCGATGTCAGACGCAACGAGGCTACAAATTGTCCAATCACAGAAGGTTATGAAGGTCGGAATTTTCAGGGAGGGGAGCCGCTGGGGAGACTAGGGGCTGTTTGGATAGGTATGATGAGAGGAAGGTGTGGGGGTGGAGGGTTAGTGTGCCCCTTGCGTAGTTAAACAAAGCCATGAGCCGCACACACACACGCACGCACACACACACACACACGTTCTCTATCTTTTTCTCCCTTTCTCTCTCATCTCAGGCCGCGACATAATCGTGTAGCGCCGCCGATAGCTCCGTTCGGTAAACATTTAAATGCAAATCGGCTTTACGAGGGAGTGGGAATGGCTGGGGCTGACGGCGAGATCGGGATGCGGCGCGACTGTAACGGGTCAGGGAGGGAAGAAAAACAAAATGTACAGATTATGTTAATTTGCGACGCCTACAAACCAGCGTGGCGTGATGCGAGGCGTGGCGGGCCGAGGTGCGTGACGGAGACTGCTTGGGAGGCGCCACATTACCTCTTTTTTCCCTTTTTTCCTTTTTTTCCTTATGTTTTACACGTGCATTGTTAAGATTTGAGATTTTTTTGTGCTAATATTTTTCTTCTTTTCTTTCTTTCTTGCCTTTTATTTTCTTGATTTTTTTTACTTTCATTCGCTTATCCTTCCTTCTTTGCTCTCCGATTCTTTTCTTTTTTCTCTTCTGTTTTTTCCCTCTTGTCTTTTCTTCTTCCCCCTTTTTCTTCATGCCATCCTTATTTTTCTTCTTTTCTTTCCTTGTTTTCTTTCCTTCCTTTCTTTGTATCAAGAGGGGGTGTTTTGTGTATCTTTCCCATGGTCAATTACACGAAACGAC
>NC_059295.1:41380281-41382781 GCF_017591435.1 Portunus trituberculatus
CTTCCTTCCTTCCTTTTCTTCCCCCCTCGACCTGGTAGGTTCTTTCTCCTCCTCTTCCTCCTCCTCCTCTTTCTCTTCTTCCTCCTCTTCCTCCTCTGTCTTGTCTTCCTTTCCCACCATCATTATCTTAACCAACACTGGCTGGGAAGGTATATGCATGTCCTCCTCCTGCTCCTCCTCCTCTTCTTCTTTCTCCTGTCTTCACCTTTGCCATCTTTTCTCTTTTACCGTACGCTAGTTAGTGTATTCCCCACAGACATCCCCGTGAGGACCGACAGACTATAGCAAGAAGGGGCTTAAGCTTTTCACTGCTACACATGTATTTTTTTTTTATTTTATTGCCATATATTTTTTTACTATTCTTTTTTTTAGGTTCTCGTCAATATTTCTGGTGCAAAGAAGACAAAAATAACTTGTTGTCACTCTTTCCTCTCCTGTGTCTCATTGTAAACAGGTTATAAGGAAGGACGATGAAAAAATGATTTAGGAATACTTTGCTTTACTGATGCCTTAAACACTTCAGTACCATGACGCGTTTCTATATTCATTCTGCTTACTATTTGGTGATTTCATATAGCTTCAGGAACTCTTGTGGGAGATTAGAATGGTGAAGACGGTGGCCATTAATCTTCTGACCTCCATAAACCTTTCTTAATATAAATAAAATGGTCTAATCGTACACAAATCTCAAGCTAAAAATGTGTCCCAATATTGAAGGGGTTAATTGGGTAACTTCCAAGGGTCTATGGTGAATGCGTTTGGCTTTTGTTTTCAATGGTTGGTGATACGAATCTGTCAGGTTACTAGCGCTGAGAATAAGTTGCTGTTATTATTGTTTTTTTTTTAAAGTCTTGTCTTTAATATTTTGCGTCTCTAACTTTAGATCAGTGTACTTCATAGACAACCTTGTATGGATCAAGTAATATGTTGGTGTTTGTTCTTTGCTTGTGTTCTTTTGTGTACCTTCTTTCTCCTTCTTCTCCTTCACCCTCAGTTTCTTCTCTCCTTGTTTTCATTGTTATTATCTCTTATTTTTCCTCTACGTACTTCTCCTCCACCTCCAGTTTTTTCTTCTTCTTGTCTTCATTTTTATCCTTCGTTACCTTCAGTTTCTTCTTGTCTTCTTTGTTATCACCTTTCATCTTTCCTCTACGTACTTTTGCTTTTTCTATTTCTTCATCATTTTGGGAGTTGATGAATATTAACTCTTAGTGTGTGTGTGTGTGTGTGTGTGTGTGTGTGTGTGTGTGTGTGTGTTTTCACTGTTTGATCTGCTGCAGTCTTTGACGAGACAGCCAGACGTTACCCTACGGAGCGAGCTCAGAGCTCATTATTTCCGATCTTCGGATAGGCCTGAGACCAGGCACACATCACACACCGGGACAACAACGTCACAACTCCTCGATTTACATCCCGTACCTACTCACTGCTAGGTGAACAGGGGCTACACGTGAAAGGAGACACACCCAAATATCTCCACCCGGCCGGGGAATCGAACCCCGGTCCTCTGGCTTGTGAAGCCAGCGCTCTAACCACTGAGCTACCGGATGTGTGTGTGTGTGTGTGTGTGTGTGTGTGTGTGTGTGTGTGTGTGTGTGTGTTACGTGCTAGAGGCCTCCCCTGTTTGTCTATTGTTTGCTTCATGGAGGAGTTTATGCTGTTTGCCTCTGAATAAAGGAGTGTGTGTGCGTTGAGTGTGTTTGTCGAGCGTTTATGCCGCTTGTGTGTCTGTTAGCTCTCTCTCTCTCTCTCTCTCTCTCTCTCTCTCTCTCTCTCTCTCTCTCTCTCTCTCTCTCTCTCTCTCTCTCTCTCTCTCTCTCTCTCTCTCTTCTTGACAATCTTTTTTTTTTCCGTTTGTCTTTCCTCCGTATTTCATTTCCTCTCTCGTTTCCTTTCTATTTCCTCTCAGTTCTTTCCTCTTATTCTTTTCTTCCTTCTTTTCATCGTTTGTCTTCATTTGCTCTTTCTACGAACCTGTTTTCTTTATTTGTCTCGTTATTTATTTTTTTTGTCAATCTTTCTTCCTTTTTAACTCCCATACTCTCTCTCTCTCTAGTAACATATATTTTCTCTAATTACATATTACATTTCTCGTCTTTCACTTCCCTTTTCATTACCTTACCCTTCCTTTCCCTACATCCCATTCTCTCTCTCCTTTCTGCCAATCCTCATCCTTTCATTTCCTTCTACTTTCCATTCCTTTCTATTTACATCGATCTCACCTCTCCCTTATTTCTCCTTTCGTTCAGTTCATTCCATCTTCCTTCCCTTTCTGTGTCCTTCTCTTCTTTTTTATGTTTTTTCTTCTTAGTTTCCCTCATCTGTTGCCTTCCCAATCCTCTCTCTATCTCTCTCTCCCCTTCTATTCATCTCCTCTGAGCATTTATTTCTCCGCTGGGTGATTAAAATTCCCAGGTAAACAGAGATGGGTTCGTGGGATGTTACCTTCGACGGCGTCCCCTGGAACCGCCTCGCCTCTTATCAATCTTGTCCCCTCACT
>NC_059295.1:41392781-41420281 GCF_017591435.1 Portunus trituberculatus
AGAATTCCAGTTTTTGTTGTCGTTTTTCCAATTACCTTGCAGAATTTCCCTTTATATTTTTTGTCGTTTCATCTTACCGAGTCGTTTTCAGGTTAACATGAGACTTGCGTACTCTGCTGTGCTCTCTTTGCTTCTCACCATCAAAAGACACCAGGAAAAGAATATCGCTATCTGAGTATTCTGACTGTTTGAAGTGTCCTTTTTTCTTCGTCTATATTTAGTGCAGCTCATCATTACGAACAGTCCTGGCGTCGTACTTTTCATGTTTTCCAGTATTTTAATGGAGTGATTTTGTGTTAAGTTGACTGTTTTTTACTCCCAAGTGATGGTGGCGTTTTAGATTACCAGTGGACATAGGGAATGGTATGTTAGTTTTCATGTCAAACTCCTTAGCTAATGACAATAATCCTGCATGTATTTCAGTAATGACACTTGCTTCTTTGACTGATTCTCACAAGGCTATAATGACACTTCTTAATTCAATGCAGATAATACAATATTGATTTTTGTTAATGAATTGAATCTCATATAGTTCAGCAAGGTCTCTTGTTGCTTGATGTTACCCTAGAAAATTTCAATAAAAATCCATGTACTTATTATGATATGTAACAATTCAGTAGTGAGAATTACTATTCAAATTAATGACGGGCTATTTGGTAATAATATTCATTACTCAATTTAACCAAAAGGCAGTTTTGAATAGGGTAAAAATACTGATTAGGCAATTTAGTGATGTTCTTGACGATGTACTGAGGTGTGGTGGTGATCATAATTAAGAGACCTATGTAGTAATGTAGTGCAGTGTGGTGATGTTCTTTCTCGACGATGTAATGATGTGTGGTGGTGACCTAAGAGAGCTATGTCGTAGTGTGGTGCAGTGTGGTGATGTTCTTAGCAGTGTGGTGATATGTGCTGGTGTATAGTATGGTAACATGGTCTCAAGGACAGATGTAGTGTGAATGCAGCAGATGGTGGTGGCATTTCTCACATTTCCCGCCTCCACCACTGATTCAAATGGGTGGGAAATATTGAGGTGGTGGTGGTGGTGGTGGTGTTGGTGGTGGGGCAATACCTGCACATAATTCAAGTGTGAAGTGTTTGCCTGAATACTTAGGAATCAAATCATGAGAGTGGAGGAGGTCCGTCAAGGCGAAGGAATAAATGAGGGTACAGTTTTAATGCAAAGCAAACAGCAGAGGCAAAGTGTGTGGCCGCGGGGAGGCAAGGCGACGGTGTATGTATGTATGTATGTATGTATGTATGTATGTATATAAAGAAAAGGTCTTTTGGAAAACCCGTTCCTTTTTTTTTTTTTGTCTTTCTTTCTTTATACTCTTTATTTGACCTCGAGATAATCAAATATGTTAAATCATTTGCCTTTCTAATTCATTTTTTTTATGAGTGAATATTATAAAAATGTCACAGAAAATCAACTGACACGTTTCCTTATTTGGGTTTTATGATCCTCTCTCTCTCTCTCTCTCTCTCTCTCTCTCTCTCTCTCTCTCTCTCTCTCTCTCTCTCTCTCTCTCTCTCTCTCTCTCTCAAGACACACACACACACACACACACACACACACACACACAACTACATACAACCTTTTTCTACAAGGACAATTTTCCCTTACTTTTAACCCTTGCAAAGATCTAGAAAAAAAGGAAAAGAAAAAATGCATTTACTTACTTTTTACTTATGCTTAGCTTTATTTAATGGAGATGTATATGAATTTCTTTTCTCTGCATTCCTCAACTTTTATCCAAGAAGCAAATATTTCTTTTCATGGCATCATTATCGAGCCTACCACGCTCACTATTTATCTCAATTCTCACTCTGGCATGACTTTCTTCAATGGATTAAACATAATATTTTCTCGGAATATGTTAAAAATTCCTTGGCTTTTCTCTGTTTGTTGTCGAGAGAAGAAGGCATTTCCTTTCATGGCATCATTATCAAGGCAGAGTAACGAGTGGACGGAGATGAATAGAGACGCATTAGTATAGCGCTGGGATGAAGCGACCTTTGGCAATCCAACGACGGCGGCACACAATGGGAAGACTCTGCCGAACCTCCCGCCGAGTTGAATGCTTGGCTCTCCAGAATTAGAAGCAGAATATTGTGTTGCTCTGGGGAACGTTTAGCCGCTGCGGGACTTCACACAACGGCGCACAAAGTCCTGAGCTATTCACATTGCATCACATTATGTACGGTTGTAGTTTGTGCAGTCAACTCTGATAAAAAGAAAAATGCGGAAAAGTTTGAAGTTCTCATGTTTATTATTGTCTTGTGTGTCTGTCCATTTTTATCCATTTCACATTGTGTCATGAAATACACACTCGTATCTCGTGTCGCGAATGCAGTAAAAAAAAAAAAGGTCGGAAAGTCCTTCATGTGTCATAAGTATAGAAGTTTTTTCCTACATTCATAGATTCCTGTTATTGTTTTGTGTTTTTATTATATCAGTGGCTTTTATATCCAGCCCTTATGTTATTGGTGCAGACTAAAGCATGGAAGGTCTCTAACTGTATTCGTGGGCGTTTCTATTGTTATTATCATGACATTGTATATAATTGTTGGCATTTTTGTTATTTGATTGATTTTCTTACACGTTGGTGACAGATGCATGATGGAAAAAGGTCGGAGAGCTATATATTTGCTTACAAGTATAGAATGAGGAAACTTTTCTTAAGTTGAAATTATTTTCATATTTTTTCCTTTCCTTTCATATTTTTTAGCTTTTATCTTCAGTCTGTGTTACTGATGCACGACTGAACCATACAAGGTTCCTAACTGTATTCATGGAAGGCAATAGCTAAGTCATTATTCCTTATTGTATATACTGGATGTAATATTTATATTATCGAGTTGTATATTGTTGTGAATAGATGATGGATGCTTAATTCTTGAAACTCTTGTGTAAGGAATTCGGTAAAAAAAAAAAGTAGTAAGACTGTATATCTGTTTGCAAGTCTAAATCATTGAGGGTTCTTTCTTACATCCATACGTTCTGATTGTTGTTTTGCTGTGTTTTGCATGTCCAGCTGTGTTTAAGTTTTTTTTTTTTATGCAAGACTAGAATATGGGAGACCTCTAAATGTATTCATAGATTGTAATTGCAGGTTTAATATATAGCTTGTTGCATATGATAAGAGGAGCTTTCGTTATCTTGTTTATATTGTTGGAAGTTGATGACGAATACTTCTTGAAAAATTAAGTAAATAAAGCGGTAAGAACGGTAAGAAAAAAACTGTACTTGCTTCAGAGTGCTGACTATGGAGTGGCTTTCCTACATCCATGAATTTTAATTGTTTTTCTTTATAATGCATTCTGATGTTTAAATGTCTCATTGGTGCAGGAGTAAAGCATGAAAGTCTCTGAGCATGTTCAAGACTTATATTTCTTGTGTTAGTATATTAGTCTAGTAGTTTGTATATTCTGTGGTTTGTTTTGTTGTTGGAGGTGAATGTCGAATACTTTGATGATGAATGCTTCTCGAAACACTTATGTGAGGAACGCAGTAAAAGACGTAGGAAAAGGTTACGCTTACTTGCTGCCAAGGCTAAGACGTAGATGGTTTTCTAACTAGCTATATTCACAGACTCCAATTGCTGCCTTTTATGTAATTTCATATCTAATGGTTTTTAAGGTCTAGTCTTTTTCTCATTGCATAGAACCTAAGCAGGGGGAGGGGCACTATCTCCATTCATGAGTTCCAGTTGAGGCTGCATTATCTCTCATTTTATCTAATTGGGGCTTCTATATGATCTGGTTTTTGTCTCTCCGTTGGAAGTTGATGATGAACGCTGCTTGAAAACTTTCGCCTCCAGATATCTGCACCCACCCATAATTAGAATAGCAAATTATCGTTATCTGATTAGCCCGATGAAGACATTGTTGTGGATTTACTGCAGGCGATCCAGACGGTCAGATCAGACGATAACAAGATGATGCGTTGTATTCTTAATGAGTATTTCTTTTTCTGTTCCTTTTTTATCTGGCGATCTTATAACACAACTTTGACTTGAAAGTAAAGGTTGTTTTAGAAGTAATTGCGAGAGAACTTCAAGAACGTCCAGAACAGAAGCACTCCTGACAGTGAATCTAGTAGTACTCTTAAAAAAATGTGTTAATATAGGCCAATTTTTTCCATATTTTTTTCTTTGACAGATCAATTTTAAATAAGTTACAAAGCTAACTTTTAAAAATTCTACCAGCCTCCTGAATATTCTCTTTCTTCTGTTTCCTTTAACATTTCCATTTCAAAACACCGATCATTGCCTTTTTTTTTTTTTTATCATTCTCAAGCAGTTCTTTGTGGTTTTCCTCAACATTTAATGCACTATATAGCTAGTGGACGTCACTCAACCACCAGAACACTAGCGGCTGCGTGTGTGTCGCATGAAACGGCCATAACCAGACGCTATATTGAACTCCTTAGTAATGATAGATTGCATGGCAGCTTATTACGGCGGGAGTGATGGAAGGTGCTATCAGGGACCGCTTTCCTTTAACGCTGTGAGCCGCTTGACACCTTCCCACCGTACCAGGATGTGAGAGGAGGGAGATTAGTGTCAAGGCCCGTGTGACTGAACGCCGGCAGGAGCATAGGTGACCAGGAAGGAGCATGCTGAAGGTGGAGGGAATACAGTTGTAGGTGTGAAGGTTCTCGCTCTTGCGTGTTGGGAGTGATGATGATGGTGGTGGTGTTGGTGTTACAATTGGTGTTGTGATTGTCGCTTTTTGTAAATATTATTATTATTATTATTGTTATTATTATTATTATTATTATTATTATTATTATTATTATTATTATTATTATTATTATTATTATTATTATTATTATTATTATTATTATTATTATTATTATTATTATTATTATTATTATTATTATTATTATTATTATTATTATTATTATTATTATTATTATTATTATTATTATTATTATTATTATTATTATTACTATTATTATTATTATTATTATTATTATTATTATTATTATTATTATTATTATTATTTTCATTATTATTATTATTATTATTATTATTATTATTATTATTATTATTGTTGTTATTGTTGTCATTCTTCTTCTTCTTCCCACATGGGACTCACAACGCGAAGCAGGTTTGTCACTGGCGCAAGACTATGAGTCCGTATCGCCTAAAAACAAATGAATATAAAAAAGTATAAACGTCTTGCAAAGGTAAAGTTACGATCAGAAGTCCTGTAACTTGCCTCACTAGTTAGTACTGTTTAACGTTCTTTCTTACTTCAAAGTAAAGATGTATTTTGTTTATTCATTATTACCATTTATTTGTTGTTTTCATTGTAAGATTGTCAACAGACCACAGGAATTTAAACAAAGGAAAACACAAAGCGGTAGACTTGTCCCTCTGACGTGCCTTCCAACTTCTATTACACATGCAAAAGCCATAAAGTGTGTGCGACGCAATTCACTGTACAACGCAATCACCACCACCTCTACAACCACCGCCACCACCACCGTCACAACGTGACCGTCTGTCGTCGCAACTGATAAGGCCTCTCTTTATTGCTTTGCTAACTCGTATTACCGTGTCAGTCTTTTCTCGGGTATTTGCCGCGTGAAAGGCGAGGACACGAGCAAAAATAACATGAGAAGTGCCACAGTTCACTTGCCTCACTGAAGGAACCATAAGGGAGAATATTCACATAAGAGAAGAGAACACAAGCTGGCACACTAACCGCCACAGCATTATCAATACTCAGAAAAGCTTTACTCCCTCACTACAACTGTTTTAAAAAACCACATAAACTTTTAGCCGTGTTGTCAAGCCTGTTTCCTCTGTTAATAATGACGAAATCTTGTTAATTTGCCTCTAGAATCGGAAGAACACTTTCAAACTCTGCTAGGAGCTTTTGAAAGTAGTAAATACGCGCAGAAGTGTTTAGAAATATGGTCCTAAAGTCGGCAAAGGTCCAGATGTGAAGGATGAACACGAGTGGGACGAAGTCAAAATAGAGGCAGTGTTAAGAGTACAATCGAAATTCCTTTCCTATCAGGACGAGTGTTGAGATAAGAAAGAAACTCAACTCTTTTAAGCGGGAAAGTTCTATTTACACTCCTTATTAGGAAAACGCAGGACTGTTTTGTGTGAGTGAGAGAAGTGGTTAATTATGCTGAAAGAGAGAGAGAGAGAGAGAGAGAGAGAGAGAGAGAGAGAGAGAGAGAGAGAGAGAGAGAGAGAGAGAGAGAGAGAGTCTGTGTGAGTAGGAAATTCCTATAATTTTGCGACTAGAGAGAGAGAGAGAGAGAGAGAGAGAGAGAGAGAGAGAGAGAGAGAGAGAGAGAGAGAGAGAGAGAGAGAGAGAGAGAGGAAAAAAGTAAGAGTTTAATTAATGTGAGTGGGAGATGCTATTAAGTGTGCACCCAGAGAGAGAGAGAGAGAGAGAGAGAGAGAGAGAGAGAGAGAGAGAGAGAGAGAGAGAGAGGTTTGTTTCTTTATACCAAGTTAATCATCCCATCCAGACGAGACGGGATGATAGAGACGGCTCGGCACAGCTATATTTAATTCCTTGACTGGCTGCAGACAAAGCTCTCCCCGCTGACGTCACAATGGAGCCGAGGAACCAGACATTATACACAACGATCACAGAGATTAGGTCGTGTTTGGGATGTTACGAAACCTACGGAAGTGAAGCGTGTGTTTGTTGTTCTAGAGAGAGAGAGAGAGAGAGAGAGAGAGAGAGAGAGAGAGAGAGAGAGAGAGAGAGAGAGAGAGAGAGAGAGAGAGTGGTAGGGGCGGAGAGATAGAGAAGAAAAAAGTGAGATGGAAGAAATAAAGAAAAAAAAAAAGTATAGCGTAGGTTTTGATAGGGTTCGAAAGGAAAGAAATGTCAATGGAAGGAAGAAATAAAGAAAGAAGAAAAGTAGCGACGTATTTTGATAGATAAGAAAGAAAAAAAGAAAGAGAAAAAACACAATAAAGGAGAAAAGGAAGTAGCGGCAATTCTTTATGTGGTTAGAAAAAAATAAGGAGAAACAGATGAAAGAACAAAACTAGTGACAGAATCTGATGGAGTAAGAGAGAGAGAGAGAGAGAGAGAGAGAGAGAGAGAGAGAGAGAGAGAGAGAGAGAGAGAGAGAGAGAGAGTGTGTGTGTGTGACTCGTACAGTAAAGAAGGAAAAAGTAGCGGTAGCTTTTGATAGAGTCAGGAAAAGAAAAGAAAGAAACAAAAATGGAAGAAAGAAGGAAGAAAAGTATATAGCGGCAGGTTTTGATGGAGTCAGAGCTCACCTGCGGGAATCCTCAAGGTAACGTGACCGACGCTGGGGGAGAGAGGGAGAGGGAGAGAGAGAGAGAGAGAGAGAGAGAGAGAGAGAGAGAGAGAGAGAGAGAGAGAGTGTGTGTGTGTGTGTGTGTGTGTGTGTGTGTGGCTCGATGTGTCTGTAGAAACTGTCTTGTTGTGAACGCCGGAACAGAAACAGCTGGGGTGTGAATGACGCTTAGTTGGTGGTTTTTTCTTCCCTTATTTTTGTTCAGTTCTTGATTTGTGTGTCCTTTTTATTAATGCATAGTCAAGGAGGAGAAAATGTAAGGCGTTTGAACTCGTATACAGATAATCAAGATGGATGATAGATTGATAAAAGTGGAAAAATAATATCAAGATACTTAATATAAGCATAATTAATAAAGGGTATTATAATGTAAAAATCCTTAGTATATGAAAGATTGATAAGAGGTAAAATTATATAATATTTTGACTACATAAAACATTAAAGAAAGAGGAAAAAATTATGTGAATATTCTTATTATATGAAATACAGATAAAGAAATAATGAATAACGTTAAAATTCTAACTACGTAAAACATTAGCGAAAGGAAGAGAAATATGTGAAGATATTTTAGTAACCCAATATTGATAAAAGGTAAGATAATATAAGAGATTCTCAATATATGAAAGAAAATGTGTCAGTCTTCCATTCGCTGACCGATTCATGTCACAATTATTACACCACATCTGTCTCTCACCAAAACAAACAGACAGAAACTGGAAACAAACATGGAACACGTCAAAACATATCCAATTACACCCAGCAGTCGTCGTAATCATCATCACTGACACACACTGAAATATCCTAAAGGTTGAAATCTCCTGAAGGAGTGTGCTTGCCTTGAGCATTCCACCGCCCGTCTATTGCAGTGTTGCCATAAGAGTGCTTACTGAATCTCCTCCGTCAGTGTCTAGCCTGCAGCGTCTCGTGTTTCCTCTGCGTGCAGCGGCGAGGACTCCTGTGCCGCGGTGGTGCTTTATCCTCGGCGCCACACAGAAATCTGAGCCTTGCCGGGATAGTCAAGGTTCTCCCGCGTGTCCTCGGCAAACACACTCACACACTCGCTTCCCTTGATGTATGTGCGCGTTAATGAAAGGCTCACGTTACCAGAATTGAACTTTAGGAATCTTTTTCTGTTTTAGGTGTTTGCTTTATATGAATGATTAATGTTTGATTTGACTTTTTTCGTGCATTGATCATCTTTTAGTGAATATACAGAGTACTTCTTATCAGTTTTTCATAGACATGTACAATTAACTTCCTATTGTACGGTTTTCTATGCGTGCATGGAAAAAGAAAACCAAAAGACAAAATTAACTTCAAATCTTTTATTTTTATTTTTCCGTCTTTTCCATGCTATAGAACTACCACTTTGAAAGACTAGTGAAAAAAGATGAAATGTCTGAAAAGTTGCAGGTTATTACTGGGGAAAAAATGTCAAGCTGTGACTGGCGAGACTCTCAGTGCAAGGATGAGATTCCGACGGTCCGTGTTTCGTGAGATTAGTTTCGGGTTTGCTGCTCCCAAGGTCAGACGAAAGGTTGCTTCCACCGCGATAAATTTTTAGCCTGACGTGTTCCCAGGTTTGTGTAATTCAGTGGCCGCGGGTCGTTGCTCCCAGTGCTATAAATTTATAGCCTCATTTTTACCTCTTTTATTTACTTTATTTCTTTTTTATCGTCACTGGTCTGGCTTTGGTACTGCAGTGGTTGCTTGCTTGCTTTTGGTCATTCCTCCCTCTGCTAGAGCAGATTTCTTACCTTTAAACTTTTCTCCGTGAGCATAGCGGTGCTGTGACCTCAAGCTGTCACTCGCTGTCTAAAAGAAATAATAAAAAAAAAAAATAATCGAGCTTGTTTTTTCCGAGTCTACGGAGCATAGTACCTCTTCCGGCCATTCCTTTCACTGTAGATGAGGTCACACGTACCAGGGACACATCTCAAGTTTCTAAATCCCATGAACCTTAGTGTTATGGGCGTCCCAGTGACCGTAAGCGCCGCAGCCTTCAGGGACACGACACAGGACGGGCAGCGACACGCGATTCTCAAATAGAAGTAATTGCGTGTATTTGCATGTCCAGAAAACACACCAAGAAGATCAGGGTGTTGTGGCGGCCACAAGGCGAGGAATGAACTGCACACACACACACACACACACACACACACACACACACACACACACACACACACTCTCTTTCTCTCTTGTGTGCTTCTGTGTGTCATTTCCAAGTCTTATCAGCTGACAGTCTTATAACAAAACCTCAGGAATGTCAAGACCAGCATATCAGGGAGCTCAGAACTTAAGAACGAGAGCGGAACACAGGAACAGCGCGGAGCGTGGCATGGTGCTCTGACTTTCTGACCCTCACTTTACTTACTATACACATAATTTACGTACATTCCTGACCTTAATGACGGTATTTGCTTGATCCTCAGCCGATGACGTCCACTAACTTTGCTTATCTTTAGTATTCCTTTGATTTTTTGTGTGTGTTTTAATCTTTATTCCGCTAACTTTTGCTTCCTTGCTCTTTGTCTGTCTCTGTCCTCCCCTCCCCCTTTATTTGTTGAAAATAAAGTGAGACCGTGTAGCAGGTAACCGTATAGAGACTGTGTCCCCTTCAGCCATACATTTATCTACTAGTAATGTTCACCTTCGCCGCCTCGACGACGCACGTAATCTAAAAACACGAGGTAACATGGAGAGAGTTCCTTCACATGTCCCTGGACTTCCTTGTGTGTGTATGTGTGTGTGTGTGTGTGTGTGTGTGTGTGTGTGTGTGTGTGTGTGTGTGTGTGCGTGTGTCTGGAGCCCTCCACATTCATGGACCATATTCTGAAGCACCTGCATCGCTTCTCCACTATTTCAAAAGCGTTTGGTTCACGCCACACGTGTTTTTAAAGTTGTTTTACTATTCTACTGAGAGATTAACACGATTTTTACATAATCAAGAGAATAAACAGTCTTGAGAATAAGGCTAATCATCTTTGTTGCATTTAAAAATAGGTATTGTGAGAGTAAAGAGTTTTTGAATGAAGGCCCTTGACATGAAGTATAGCATGAGAGTTCGTTCACATCCTGCGCCTGAATTGCCTGGTGTGTGCGTGTGTCCAAGTGTCCGGGAGAGGAATGCGGAATGTGAAAGTGTCGCCTTGTACTCCAGGTCGATGTCTCTGGGTAGCCCTCGTGACCTGCAGGTGCTTCTCTGCTCCTGGTCACAACTCGAGGAAGATTCGGCACTCCTTTCACTGTATTTAGCGCTATTCTCTTAATCTTGCGTTCTCTAACCAGCTGACAATCTCTTTACGTTTTCCTGCAGTATTAGACAATCACTTGAGTCTCCATATGTCTTCTCTCAGTCTTTCAATCTTACGTCCTCCAATCAGGGGACAGTCTCGACCCGTTTTCTCTCAGTCTGACGTGCTCTGATCAGCTGACAGTCTTCATACGTTTTCTCTAAGTTTTACGTCTTCTTACTTACTAATAGTCTCCGTACGAAATCTAGCAATTGATTTTCAGCAGGTGATTTAAGATGAACGAAAAATTTTAAAGTCAGAGAAAAGAAGAGCGGTATGTTTCTAGGTTTCTAATCGTGATTCTTCGTATATACAACATTTACCTCAGCCAAGACTCAGGAATGGTATGAAGGTGGCTGGCCTTCTTTCGTCCTTTTCGGTAACGTGATGGTTAGTAGAGGATTCCGAGCCATTATTTGCAGTCAGGTAGTGTAGTGGAAGATTAGGCACTGTAAGATGATGGAAGGTAATATTATGCTAGGTTAGGAAAGATATGATGAGACAAGATTGCTAGGTCAGTTTAGGCAAAGAACAGTCTGTTAGTTTAAGTCAGGTTAGTTTAAGGTAAGTAAAGTTAGGTTATGTTAAGTCAGGTATTTTCAAGATATCTAAGGTAAGGCAAGAGATGGTGAGGTGATGTCATGTTAGGTTAGGTCAGGTAGAGAAAGGAATTTTAAGTAAAGTTTATGTTAGGTAAGGTAAGGCAAAGTTATGACGCTGTAGAGTAGGTTAGGTCCCTTGTCAGTCTGTGCGGTGAGGTTCCGCAGTGGTGAGACTCGTGTAATAGTGGAAAAAAGAAAAAAAACGTAAACGTGTGTGTGTGTGTGTGTGTGTGTGTGTGTGTGTGTGTGTGTATATATGTACGTGCTTGCGTGTGTTTGATCGGTAAAGTCGCTGCATGCGGGGTCCTGAGGCTCTGAAACTATTCCCAACTCCAGTAGTGCAGCAAAGTTAGGTTTATGAAGTATCTCTTGAGCGAGGAATAATTCATTAGTAAAAATTGAATGCACGCTTTTATGAATACGGGATTAGTATTTAAGGTCAGTGACACGACCGCTGCAGCTGGGGAAGGTTGCTTGCTACGCCCCACCACAGCTCAGCCCCGCAAGGACCAACGCCACTTATTGCCTGTCTCGCTCCTTCTACTTCAACATGAAAGGGTCAAGTTAATCTTACATCGCCACTTCCTCCTTCTCCTCCTCCTCTTCTTTGAACTCTTTCGCTTCTTGTATTTGTTGCTGTTGTTGTTGTTTCTCTTTTTATCATCTTTGTCTTAGTATTTTTCCCCTGTCAGTCATAAACCTAGTAAGGTGCTATACTACCTTCCCCTTTGTTTAGTCTTCCTTCAGTCTTCAGCTTTGTGGCTTACTGACTATCGCCCTGCAAGACATGAAGACTGATACATTCTAGAGGACTTGAGATTGTGAAAACAGGAGCAAAACACGAGATAGTAGATGAAAATATAACATGTTTATCTACTGTTACATATGGTTTCACAAAAAAAAAGCTATCTAAATATCGTGCTTATAACATTGGCCTTATAAGAATAAGTGAAGACGAAGCAAAAAAATGGTGGAATAACAAGAAAGAAGAAAGAAGAATGATGAAGTGATGGAGAAAACAGATATAGGATTAAAAAACAATCTGGTGAGGAGCAAAGCCAGCTGAATCACACAATTGAGGAGGCAGACAGTAACAAACGCTTTGCTCTCTCACCATGAATGTTTTCAAAGGCTACAGAGACCATTAGCAGAGTTCTCAAGACCATTTATCCTCTTGATAATATGAAAACATTGCTAAATCTATCATTACAACCACAAAAACTATTAAAATCCTGTCTAATTTCAAATAAAACGTTTTGAATATAGTGGGGTGAAGCACAGAGATGTTAAAGAATATATTCCTATGTGCGTGCTGCCCGTGTTGCTCCTTGTCTCCTTGTTGCGCTGGTGAGAGGGCCAGAGGGAGGCTGCAGCGTGTGGTTTATTCAGGATGCCTTTGGAAATGTCTACGCTGGCCCAGACGCAATAAATGCACCGATAAATAAGGCACAGGTTGATCAAGAATTTATAAGTAAAGTGGATGCAGCGATGGAGCGGCTTAGCAGACCGGCGACTGTGTGCTGGTGGGACGCTGCCACACACACACACCTCCATAAATATAGACAGACAGACACACACACACACACACACACACACACACACACACACACACACACACACACACACACACACACACACACACACACACACACACACACACACACACACACACACACACACACACACACACACACAGTAAATGACTCGGTAAATGATGTTTTTTCTTGATTCTAGCTAAGAAGCTTTAGTTATTACGTTGATACCACTGATTATTTTCTGTGTTTTATATCATTAAGATTTTTTTTTTTATTATTATTACTATTAATGTTATTGTTATTGTTGTTTTATTGTTTTTGTTCTTGTTATGACACACACACAGACACACACACACACACACACACACACACACACACACACACACACACACACACACACACACACACACACACACACACACACACACACACACAGAGTACGTGATGTCCAAGCCGGTGCCTGCATTACCACCCAAACCCTGGTAACTCAACGCTTGCCCTTGAATCTTGGAGAAAATTATGCAAAACTTTTCGTTCACATTTCGTAGAGAGGATCTTTCTTTATGTGATGCTTAACTGTACGCGTCTTTCCATAATTTCACCTATTTTTTTGTAGTTGTGTGTCTAAAGATAAAATTGAGCGCTTCTGCATTAAAAAAAAAGAAAAACTTCCTTTTTTCATTTCCTTTTTGATAAATTTTCAGCAGCGTTTACTGAATCTCAAGATATAAATACACCCATACCAGCATTGTATCTTTAAATATTATGCACTTTTTCTATCAACAACTTAACACACGTTAATGGTGATATTCCTGTACCAACATCCCAGTCCACAGTGAGTCAGTCTCTTAACTACGTACTGAGAAGAAACATTTCTACACTAAATCTAAAGAAAACGTTGCATTTTGTGTGTGCTACTGTGCGCCTGTGAACTTTACGATGGGGGAAGAGGAGCAAGATGAAAAGCAGAGGCAATTTGGTTGAGTTTAAGCTGCTTTTGGGCTTACCGATGACGGGACTGCGGTCCTTGAGAGAGAGAGAGAGAGAGAGAGAGAGAGAGAGAGAGAGAGAGAGAGAGCGAAGGGTACTTTGTAAAAAGAGTTAGTCTTTGGTATGAGTGGAGGAAGCTTACGAGGATGTGGGAGAAAGTTGGCGCAGCAAGGCAGGTCAGGGAACAGTCTTTTTCCCTTCCTTCCCCTCTATTCCTTCCCCTCTTTTCCGCCTTTCCCCTCCATTCCTTCGTTCCTCACTGTTATGAAATGAAATAGTATGTGTACGTGTGTGTGTGTGTGTGTGTGTGTGTGTGTGTGTGTGTGTGTGTGTGTGTGTGTGTGTGTGTGACTCATAATCATAATCAGAATCAGAATCAATTTATTTGCTCAGATTTTTGAGAAAAATGTATGGAGAACAGCTCTTCATATCATTTCAAGGATAATCACAAAAATAAATATATAGAATCATATCAATAATAAGAGAATCTTGCAGTAACTCTTAATTGAATTACCTTAACATTTTACAAATAGCTCTCAAACAATAGGAAATATTGGTCAAAATGTTTATGTTTTTACGCTGCATCAAAATAGTAAATTTATTCATTGTTGGGATTTTCTATAATAACTTTGAATAAATCTGTTCCGTAGTTCAACAATATTTTCGTTAGGAAATAACAACATTATATGAAATTCATCTCCCAGAACATTACTTCTACATTTGGTGCATAATCTTTCTTCTCTACTTACATTTTCATATCTTCCTGTCATAACTGGCAATCTATTATTATTTGATCTTATTTTAGTTAATGGTAATATGATGTTTTTCCTTAGTCTCAAAAAATAATCTTCAAAAAGAAATTTCCTTGTGCATACTAAAACTCTTACAAATTCCCTTTGTTGAAATATTATTGTGCCATGTTGAAATCCATTGGTCCTTCAGTTTCCTTTCTACTGCTTTCCTTAACCATTCAGGATTGTTAACTTGTTGATCTAGTCATATGCCTGACATACCGCAGCTACTCAAAATATCCCTTATATGACAAATCCAAGGAGATGAGTACCTGCTTGTTGAGTCTAGATATAATAAATCTGTATACATTATCATACTTAATTTAGAAGCTTTACCTGTTATCAACCTTGACCAGTATCCTATCATTCTAAGTATTGATAATGACGTCAATGGGATATTTTCCAAGCTCACCGTAGACAATATGAAAATATAATATAAGTTTTTGATAATTCACCTGTAATTATTTCAGCTCCCTATCAACACTATATCCCAATATTTCATAATTGGCATCACAATTGTATCAAATAATTTAAGTTGTAAATCAAGTGGTAGGTAATGTTTACGGCATTTCCCAATAAGTGAATACATTGCTCTGGTAGCTTTTTTTAAAGTTCTAATTGACCAATTATAAATCTCCCATTATAATTAGATAGATTCCAAGGTACTTGTATTCACTTATCGTTTCTATATTTTCCTCCCTAAACACAAATTCATAGGTGCCATAATTCCTCCTCCTTCTACTAAACACTACAACCTTTGTTTTATTATTGTTCATCTCTAACTTCCATTGCTCACAATATAATTGCAATGCCTTAAGAATATCTTTTTTATTCCTTCTCCACTTCAGCTTACATAACTGTGTCGTCAGCATACATCATCAATCAAGAAAATCATCGTCAAGTAACAAATAATTATAATTGTTTCCTATCAGAGAATCTTCAATATCATTAACATATAGAGCCAACAACAGCGGGGACAGATTTTCACTCTGTCTTATTCCTTTAGTGCAAGTGAAAGTGCCAAATGTTTTTTTGGTTAAACTTTACACGTGATTTTATATTTATATACATATTTCTAATGACATTAAGTACTTTACCACCAATATTTTCTGTCACCATCTTATACCAAAGCCCATCCCTCCATATTGTATCAAATGCCTTCCTATAATCAATAAAGAGACAGAACAGATTTTTCCTCTTCCATAAAAGTAAGTCAATAGTACTCTGAAGTAGAAAAATATGGTCGAGGGTACTAGTCTATAACCTTGCCTTAACCCAGCTTGTGTTTCTTTTACAATACTATGTCTATTTGAAAAATGTGTTAGTCTGTCATTTATTATTGTGAATAGCTTGCCTAAGCAACTTAGTAAAGTTATACCCCTATAGTTATGTGGCCTATCAACATCATCTTTATTTTTGTACAAAGGAACAAACAGTAACCCCTATTAACCACTTCTCTGATAAATATCCTGTATCTAAGATTCTATTAAGAATTTTAACATACAAATGATCAAGAATAGTTTTAGTACCTTTGATATATTTATTAACAATGTTATTATAACCAGGTGCTTTGCCATTCATTTGTTTTGCAATAGCTTTCAACACCTCATTTTCTGTTATGGGATCATTCAGTATTTGCATTTTGCTTGACTCATGTGCAACTCTTTCTGGTTCCATTATATGATCAACAGAATTATAATCTTGTGACAAATTCTTAAAGTGACGATAAAAATTTTCTAGTTTTAATATAGTCATACTTTTATTAACATTTCTTTCCTTCAATATTTTCCAATGTTTTTTTCGGATTTTTATTTTTTTATTTTCTTTTAACTTATACACCAATTTTTTTTTTCTTACTCTGTGTGTGTTTCTTATTTCAATTTCCTTTTTTCCGTTTTACTGTTGGCAGTTTACTATTCATTATTGCATCAACATTATATTTGTATTTGTGTGCTAAAGCTGATAATAAAGCTTTAGGACTCGCATATAATGTCCAACACTAACTTTCCCGTCTTTCCTTGCCTACAGGTGAGTGCAGTGCGTGGCAGCTACGCAGCAAGCGGCGCTTCAAAGGTAAACTCTGGCAAGTAGAAATATAATAAAACAGATACATACGCAAGTTCATTAAAAGAATAATATTATGTAAATTTCATCTGATTTGTTAACACTACATAATTTTTTTCTCATTTCGTATCGTTAAGGTAAAACTCCATGGATATTTTTAAAGTATTGTTTGCTGTACTTATGTTATTATTTTTCTATCGATGTAAGAATATATAGGTTAGGGAAACGTTGGCAACATAGGCAGGAGTGGGGAGCGTACTAACTGCATGGCAGGACGGTCTGCTGTAGGAAAGGGATAGTCGGGAGTGGTCAGTGGTGGTGAGTGAGGCAATGTGACCCGTGCATGTGCCAACCCTTGCTGCTGATGACTACACTCTGATTAAATGAAAAAAAAAAGAAGCGACTCATTCCCTCCCTCAGAAAAAAAGAAAAGAAAAAAAAGATTAATATGAAAAAAAGACATGGAACGATGGAGTCAGTACGGATGTCCTTCCTATGAACGACCAATTAAATGATTATGTAAAGTTACGCTCTAGTTTTCAGGAATGAAATATTTGCAGGCTTCCATTTCAGACATACTTTTTTTTATGTTATGCTACAAGTTTAACTGACGCAATTTTCGTGATCACCCTTGGGCGCTTAAATTACAGAGGTGCGCCTAACTTTTTTTTGTCAAACTGTTATCGAGTCCACTTAATTAGAGCGAGGCTTAATCGACTGAAGGACTGTAATTACTTGACTGAAAATGGCTGGTAGTCTTTGATAGTAAGAGACTGCAAAGGACACACACACACACACACACACACACACACACACACACACACTAAAATTCAGAGTGTTTATTAACCACAGTTCTGCTTGAGCTTAAGTAAACATAATTTCTCATGAGGCAAAGATTGAAAGCATGACTAGGAAACATTGCTGTCTAATAATAACTAAAACTTCAGAAGTCACAACACAATGCCTCGACGTAAAACCTGTTAAATGTAGAAAGTGATGTTGTTTAAGCTCGAGTGTAGATGCAAGAACAATTACTGGGATGACAGAACGATGACGTAACACACACACACACACACACACACACACACACACACACACACACACACACACACACACACACACACACACACACACACACACACACACACACACGGTGATATTTTTGTATGATTAATCACGCAACTAAATGGCTAATTAAGTATATAGCTCCCTTCCCTTTTTTTTTTTTTCTCTTAATTGCTCGGAGTAATTATCGTTATCATCACAGTCTTTTTTATTGTGAATATTAAAAGCTATTTCTGGCCCCGGCGCTCATTTTATTGCTGTTTGGTTGTTCCTTTAGTGTTTGTTGTCTTTGTTTTTAGATCCACTTTTCATTTTTTTCAATCATTATATTATTTTTCTATTTGTCTTATTATTCTATTATTTTTCTATTAGTCGTGTTTTCAATTAATCTTTTTTTTCTATTTTTTTTTTTTTTTTACTTTAGTTTATCTTGCTTTCTTGTATTCATCTTACGTTTTCTTTTCTCTTTTTTTTTTCGTGACTGACTTTCATGTTTTGTCTATCAGTGTTTTAAAAAGGTGCTAACTTAGTGCTGTTGTTGTAATGGCTTGTTTAATTTTTTATTTATTTTTCACACACACACACACACACACACACACACACACACACACACACACACACACACACACACACACACACACACACACACACACACACACACACTATTCTCAATCATTCACGTAATTCTACTTCCTTCTTGTACCAAACTTTTATATTTTCCCAGTTTTCCCCAGTTTTCACACTTACTCTCTTCTATTTTTCATTCTTTATTCCTGATCTCTCCTAGTTTTCCCCGTTTTCCTAATTCTGTTTTCCCTCTTTTCTTCATTTTTTCCTTCTATCCCCTTATTTACCTGTCATGTCCCAGTTTCCCTCGAATTTTGTTCTCTCCTAGCTTTTCCCCATCTCTCTAATTCTGCTTTCCTTCTTTTCTTCAATTTTTCCTCCTATCCCTTCGATTTACCTGTCACTGGGACTCGCTTCCCACCTGTGTAGCTGTCGCGGTAAATTCCTCCTCGCGATGCTCCGTTGCCCTGCTAATCACCAAACACCGGAAGCCATGGAAGTTAAATACCACGGTCAGCAGGAACCCAAACAAGTTAATTGTTGTTGCTACTTTTTTTCATTCAGCACCTTGATTTATTATGCGCGGGATGGGTACTGGCGCTAATATCATTCTGCAGGCAAGGATCATGTTTGTGTTAGTATTTGGTAACCATTGTAATTAACGTTTTTGGTTGCCTCATATTTACTTGTTACTTTTTTATGCAGTACCTGTGATGCATAACACTTTGCAGGTAAGGGACATGCTTGTGTTAGTGCGATATTTGGAAACTCCTGTAATTAACGTTTTGCTTGTAGCAGTTGTAGCATTTTCTATCGGATTCTTTAAACCCTTGACCATACAAAGCTATTATGGTGTTCAGCAGTGTTTTTGTGATTCCTGAAACAGTTTAACAAAGGTTCAACGTCACTAATAAAGTAAAAACATAGTGATAATCTCTTTGGTCGATGAAAAGGGTCATTAGGCATGTTAACCTTGTACTAAGGATACACCACATTAGAATGGCCCAGTTGTGTCCTTCCTTGACAGGTAAAACAATTACGTTGTTGTCTGTGATGATGCAATGTTGTCTTATTCCGCGAAATGTTTCGTACAAAAAGGCAATGTAATTAATCACCTCCACTGCCGCACTCCTCGCTCTCAGTCTTTGTGAAGCTCTCAACATGTCCCTGAGTTACATTACATGCAGCTTATGAACGCCATCAAATTACTGACAAGTCAAGTACTTAGTAGAGAAAAGATTGTGTTCAATGAGTAACCAGATGTCTAACGTTTCCTAGGTAACGAAAAATATGATCATCGAGAAAACTTCCTATGATCTCCAGAATATAACAGAATTGATGCTGTGGTATTAAAAATAAAAATAAAAAAACAAGTGAACTTAGGAACATAAGAAAATGAGGGAAGCTTGCAGAACCCATCAAACGTGCACGTGACAATTCCTATAATTAAACATATCCATCTATCTATCATCATTCTCATCCATGAATTTATCTAACCTTCTTTTAAAAATTCCTTAATGACTCATCCATTTAAACCAGATTACTCACCGAATCTTTTCCATTCATCTACCACTCTATTTGAAAACCGATTCTTCGCTATCTCTCTTTTGAATCTAACTTTATCATGTTCGAACTCAGTATTTCTTGTGCTATCCTGATTACTGTTCCTGAGGGTTTTACTTACATTAACCTTGTTGTATGCCCTTTACCATTTAAAGACCTGTGTCAGATCTCCTCTGAAAGATTATTATGAAAGAGTTCTTTAGCCCTTACATCAATTTCTATTTCATTTATAGAGGTCACGTTCAGTTTCCTCCTCGACGCAAAGCTTAAGGATGGAAAAGATGAAGAATTCGACTTTAATCTTCCCTCGCATACTTACTGCGCGTGACTTTGCCTTGGGGTAGCCGATCAAGGAGACTTTATAGCGCTCATGTACGGTATTGACTTCATGGCGCAGTGACGCAACATTTAAAAACTTTCACGAATGCTTGGTCATCTTACCCATCGTCCTGTTTGCTGAGTTGTTCGCGTGCGTGTTAGTCGAGTGTTACAGAGTCTTTAAGAAGCTTTGGAGGAAGGTCACACACATTTATAGATAAGGACAACTGGTGGAAATATTTAGGAATGTTTACTGTAAGGACTCCATGAAGCCCAAAAGAGTGGTTGTTATTATTGGTGAGGCTTGTCCAGTGTGTATGGATTTACTGGTGTTTACTTGTGTGTTGGTGTTACTCATTGGTGTGGTGTGGAGGTGGATTGCGTGAAGTTCAGAGGTATGATTGGTAATGTTGGTTTTGGAGAAGTATTTGTATTAACATTATCTGACTGTCTTTCTGTCTGTCTGTCTGTGTGTCTGTCTGTCTGTCTGTCTGCCTGTCTCTCTGTCTGTCTGCTTGTCTGTCTGTTTGTCTATCTATCTGTCTGCCTGTCTGTCTGTTTGTCTATCTGTCTGTCTGTTTGTCTATCTGTCTGTCTGTCTGTCTCTCTCTCTCTCTCTCTCTCTCTCTCTCTCTCTCTCTCTCTCTCTCTCTTGGCAACACTGAAAACAGAACACAGAATAATTTTGGTTCAGTGTTTCTACTCTCATGAATTTCCTTCCCTGTATCATTGATTTCCACTCCCATTTTCATTCTTCCTCCTCATTTGCATCACTGTTGAGCGTATCTTTCATTCTTTTTTCCCTCGCCTCAACTTTTTTCCTCCCCATCAGTTTTTTTCTCCCCTATCTGTCACCATTAACCATCTGTCGTGCGTTCTGCTGCTGAGGATGTTGATGGTAATGGCGATAGTGATGACGGTGCTTTGACTTTTGAATGGATAATGTCTTGCGTTTTTCATGTCTTCCATTAGTAGTTTTCCGCCTTTTTTTTTTCTTTTATCTCGTCAAAAATGTTCTCGGGTAATGTTACTGCTTTCTTTTTCTTTCTTTCTTTCTTTCTTTCTTTTTTTCTTTCTTGTGTTTTAATGGCGCAGTGTCCGTCGTTCTTCCTTTCCCCATTTTCTTTTTTTTTTTTTTTTTAGGCATTTTTTCATCGTTTCCTTCTGCGTTTTTTTTATGTTTTAGCTTCCCAGTGTCCGGCGTAGATTCCTGTCTTTTTTATATTCCTTTTTCCCCTCGTTTAGAAATTTTATCTGCATAGTCTTTGTTTTTTCCAGTGTTTCATGCATTTTTTTTCCATTATTTCCATTTTTTCTATCTCTCTCTCTCTCTCTCTCTCTCTCTCTCTCTCTCTCTCTCTCTCTCTCTCTCTCTCTCTCTCTCTCTCTCTCTCTCTCTCTCTCTCTCTCTCTCTCTCTCTCTCTTTCTCCAGTGTTGCTTGTTATTTTTCTTTTTGCCTTTTTGTACCTTTATTTTCATCATCATCGCCATTATTTTTGTCTCTCCAATGTTCCTCATTTATTTTTTTGTAATTCTTTTCTCATCATCTACAATTTTTTTGGTTTTGTGTTTAGTGTTCTTGTTATTTTCTGTTTTATTATACGTTTTCTGTCATTTCGTCTTTCATTTACTGAGTGTTCCTAATTTTTCACTCTATTCTTTATTCACAGCAGCTCCATCGCTATTTATTTTCCTTTTCTATTTTTTTTCGTTTTTTTTTTTTTTTTTTGGGGGCCAATTTCATGGTGCACATATGTATAATTTTCACGTTTTTGTTTCCTTTTTGTCCATTATTCCTCGTTTTCTTCTATTCTTTATTCATACTACCTCCATCACAAACTTTTTTCTCTTCCATCCTTGCTTCATAATACTTTCTTCTTTTCCAGTTTTATTATGCATTCTTCTTCTCTATCGTCATGTTTTATGTTCGTATATTGTTCCAACATATCTTTTTTTTTACTAACTGTACCTTATTTTTTCACACAGTCCTTAAAACACATCTTTATCAACAACATTCTTCCTTTCTATAATTTCTATAATTTCAACTTTTTAAAATTTACCAAGTGTACCGTATTTCTCCCCTTGTTCTTTATATACAACTATTTCCATCCTTAACATGCTTTCCTTCCGTCCTTCCTTACGTCATAATGTTTACCCCCCGTCTCCCTTCACTACTGCTGTCGGCTCTCCGTAAACTTCTGCAGTAGCGCGCCGGGTGGCAGGCAGTGCTGGTGGTGTTGTGGGGGCCGTCGTATTCTCGCGGGCCACTTTCCAGCACCACTCAGTCTGCGGATCCTCGCGTCTCTTCCCGTGTTTTACTCTCCGGCGCCAAGACAAAGGTTCGCCACATTCTTTTCTTTCTTGCATTTTGCTGGAAAACTCTGGAGGGTTCGTGTGGCTTTCTCTCTTTTTTCCTGCTTTCCATTTTTTCTATGTATTCTTTTCTTCCATCCTTCGAACACATTATTTCTGGTGGGCGAGAGAGGGGGATTTTTTTTCTCTTGTTTTCATAATGGTGTGTGTGTGTGTGTGTGTGTGTGTGTGTGTGTGTGTGTGTGTCTTTGAGGGAGACGTAATACGATCAAACATGCATTACTTTCTCTATTTTTGTCCCAGCACGCAATCGTACAGCTATGCACACACACACACACACACACACACACACACACACACACACACACACACACACACACACACACACACACGACTATGTAACTCATGCATTAAACCGAGGTAAAATAAATAAAAAAAAAAACACATACACATTGCACCTCGCCTTTGTTCGGAAGCACTCAGTTTAACCCCGTTCCTGTATACCGTGTGTGTAGTGTGTGAATTTTATGTGTAATAGGTCTTAGTGTGGTCTCTTTATAACCTATGAAGTATGACTGTTGTGCTTTTAAATAGTGTGTGAATGCCGTATCGATGTGTTTTGAGTCTTGGTGCGATACTTGTGCTGTGATGAGTGAGTTTTGGTATGGTCTGGGAGGTCTCGGTGCGGTCCCGGTACAGAAGAGATCTCGTTGCCTCCTTCCTCACCACTTTAGGGTCCAGCCGGCGTGATAATGGTGGTGCTATTGAGGAAACTTACTGTGTCAAGACAATGAAGGTGGAATAAAGATTGGAGCTACACCCATTCTCCACGCACCTCTCACTCTCTCTCTCTCTCTCTCTCTCTCTCTCTCTCTCTCTCTCTCTCTCTCTCTGCTGTAGTGTTCTTTGCTAATGAGTATTCTCTTAATGAGCTGCCTCCTTCTCTCCCTTCTTCCAGTAATCCTGTTTTCAGATAATTCCACCCTCCCTCCACACACGTTTTTATAACCCTCCCTGCCTCACCTTTTCTTTCCTTCTCCTCTGTCTCCCTCCCTGTCCGTTCCTCCCTGTCCCCTGCATGCCGTAGCAACTCTCAAGGGGGTCGCGTGTGTCGTCCCTGGGGTTATGTTGTCGTGTTGTGTCCTGGCAGGAGTCGAAGCTTATTGTGGTTCGCTTCTTAGGGAGAGGCTCAACGCGGCTCCTGATTCCCAACTCCCGATTCTCGCTTTGTTGTTTCGTGATGCGGTTTTCATATATATGTTGTCTTGTCTAACTCTTCTTCTGGTAAGTGAATATGTGTGTGTGTGTGTGTGTGTGTGTGTGTGTGTGTGTGTGTGTGTGTGTGTGTGTGTGTATTTGGGACTACTGGTGGAAGTTTAATCTAATGCCCGTCATTTGTAAACCCTTTCTTCTTTTATAAACATTATTTACAAAGGCCAAAGAGATTTTTATCCATATTCTCAGTGGTGAATTCTAATTAAACTATCGCTGCAGTCTTTAAAACAGTCTTCGAACTCCTGATAATTCACATATAGTTTTTTTAATAACTAAGACTAGATAGTCGCCGGGAAACGTTTCATATTGCGAATCTTTATGTTCTTGCTCTGTTTCGCTGTTATTGTTGTTGTTGTTCTTTTTCTTATTTTTGTTGTTGCTGTTGTTGTTGTTGTTGTTGTTGTTGTTGTTGTTGTTGTTGTTGTTGTTATTCTTGTTGTTGTTGTTCTTCTTTTTGTGATAAATATTTGCATGGTAAAAGGGAAAAAGAAAGCAGAGTTATCAGTGTAAATTAAAGAAGAAATATGAAAAAAAGACATTATTTATATGAGCTGGTGAAAGAGACACGAGAGAGAGAGAGAGAGAGAGAGAGAGAGAGAGAGAGAGAGAGAGAGAGAGAGAGAGAGAGAGAGTTGCATTATCGGAGAAGGAAGAGGTGTGTATGTGCGTCAGTGTGTGTGTGTGTGTGTGTGTGTGTGTGAGAGAGAGAGAGAGAGAGAGAGAGAGAGAGAGAGAGAGAGAGAGAGAGAGAGAGAGAGAGAGAGAGAGAGAGAGAGAGAGAGAGAGTGTGTGTGTGTGTGTGTGTGTGTGTGTGTGCGTGGGTGTAGGTGTGCGTGTGTCCGTCGAGGGGTAACATTGTCCTCTGGGATTCAGAATTTCGAGTCCCACTCTAAACGAACACAAAGGACACCCTCGGGCCGCGACTCCCACACGACTTGCAGGGAGGCGGCAGCGGTGGTGGTGGTGGTGGTGGTGGTGGTGCCATGACCTCGCTTGGTTGTAGGGGGGGATGAGAAGGAGGAGGAGGAAGAGGGAGGAGGAGGAGGAGGAGGAGGAGGAGGAGGAGAAGGAGGAAGAGGAAGATGAGGCGTTTGCGTTTAGGTGAATGGAAAGCTGAGTCTCTTTTTTTTAATTTTGGTTCTTCCTCTTCTTCGTCTTCTTCTTCTTCTTCTTCTTCTTCTTCTTCTTCTTCTTCTTCTTCTTCTTCTTCTTCTTCTTCTTCTTCTTCTTCTTCTTCTTCTTCTTCTTCTTCTTCTTCTTCTTCTTCTTCTTCTTCTTCATTAAAAAAACAAGGGAAGGGGAGAGTAAGAGATGTTTGCTGGCGGAGAGGAGAGAAGAGAAGAGAAGAGGAGAGGAAAGGAGAGAAGAGATGTGAGAGAAGGAGTAGAGAGAGGAGGGGTTATTCAAGTACTCTCTCTCTCTCTCTCTCTCTCTCTCTCTCTCTCTCTCTCTCTCTCTCTCTCTCTCTCTCTCTCTCTCTCTCTCTCTCACACACACACACACACACACACAATTATAAAGAAGTATAAGAGAGAAAGGTTAGAAGTTCACTGTTGTCTCAGAGAGAGAGAGAGAGAGAGAGAGAGAGAGAGAGAGAGAGAGAGGGTGATCTGTCTGGTATTGCAAAAGGAGGAGGAGGAGGAGGAGGAGAAGGAGAAGATGCAATTTTGGTTTCCTCTCTCTCTCTCTCTCTCTCTCTCTCTCTCTGTGTGTGTGTGTGTGTGTGTGTGTGTGTGTGTGTGTGTGTGTGTTCTGCTTGTAGAAAGAAAGAAGAAAGAGGGGAGGAAGAATCGAAAGAGGAGGAGAAAGGAAAGGAGGAGGAGGAGGAGAAGGAGGAGGAGGAGAAGGAGAAAAGAAGAAAGAAGGACGGAACGGGGAGGAAAGGGTTGGCGCTTCTAGATTACCTCCTCCTCCTCCTCCTCCTCCTCCTCCTCCCTTCTCCTCCTCCTCCTCCTCCTCCTCCACTCCCCTATCCATTGCATTCAGGCAGAGGAGGAGGATGAGAAGGAGGAGGAGGAAAGAGGAGAGAGGAGGGATCTTGATTCTCCTGATTTCCCCTCATCTCCTCTTCCCTCCCGCTTCCCTCACCCACACTGCAGGTCTCAGGAGAGCGCCCCACGCACACAACGGAGCACCAGCGAACGGAAGCGGAAAAAATACCCTTTGTTGCCTGATTTTTCCGCCACATGCTACTGTTCTCCGTCCTCGTAATGCTTGGCGGGGCGAGCAGGGGCGAGCAGGGTACGGCAGGGCTGGCGATGGGGGAGGGATAGGGATGGGTGGAGCAAGGAGAGGGAGCAGTGGAGAGTATAGTAGAGTGCTGTGTTAATTCTAAAGTAGCGAGTGAAGCAGGTGACATGCTGCCATCGAGAGGAAAAGTTGAAATTTATGCGCGAGAAAGTTTTTGTGTATTCCGATATCGTGAGGCAGAAAAAAAATGTCAAAAGGGAGAGAGAGAGAGAGAGAGAGAGAGAGAGAGAGAGAGAGAGAGAGAGAGAGAGAAAAAATAGTGAAAATAGGAGAAAAGAAACTGAGGCTGGTGTGTGTTGACAGCGGCTGTGAGTTTTCAGAATAAACCTCGATAGGAAAGGAAAGCTCGGCGCGGTGAAATTTTCGGCGAACTGGACAAAGTGAGCGACGAAAAGTGAATCGGAGGCAAAAAAAAAAAAAATCCCAGACAGAAAGAAAAATAAAGTTTGTACCATGATAAAATAAAAAGACGAATGGAAGCAACTGAGGAAAAAAATGTATTTATCTATTATATTTATTCGCAGGGTTTGAAAATAATAAAAAAAATTGTTATCCTGCATATGCCACGGAAGACTAAACACACACACACACACACACACACACACACACACACACACACACACACACACACACACACACATGCAAATCAGTATGAGTAATTAGTATGTTTTCTCAATAATAAATCCCAATGTATCTGTGCATAAAAAAAGGAAAACATCGTTACCATAAAAATGAAGAGATTAAAACGCACGTCCTTCATTTGTTATTCATTTAGTTTCATTAATTTCTCTGTTATATTTGCTGAAGTAAGACCACAAAATATTCTCTCTCTCTCTCTCTCTCTCTCTCTCTCTCTCTCTCTCTCTCTCTCTCTCTCTCTCTCTCTCTCTCTCTCTCCCTCTCTTTTATTCTGTTCCATGCCATCAAGAATGTCAGTCATGCGGTCTTGTCATGCAGTATTTAGGGTGAGGTTTGTCATTTGCAGGAAGGGAAGGGAAGTGTGGCGGGGAGGGTGGAGGGAAAGAGGGAGACGTTGGCTAGGCGTGGTAGGGAGGGAGGGAGGATGAGGAGAGCGAGAGTGGACCGAGGGGAGGGTGGTGAGAGGTGAGCTGAGGTGAAGAGGGCGAAAGTGAGAGAGAGAGAGAGAGAGAGAGAGAGAGAGAGGTGGCGTGGTGACAGGGTGTGTTTGTGTATAGCCGTCCTCTCTCTCTCTCTCTCTCTCTCTCTCTCTCTCTCTCTCTCTCTCTGTTGAAAGCAAAACTGACCTTGTTCTGAAACATCATCGATAAGTTAGGTCAGGTTAAGAGAGGTCAGGTTTGGCTAGATGAAGTTGAGGCACGTTAGGTAAAGATACGTAAGGTTGAATTTCCTTAGGTCAAGTTAGATCGTGTTAGGTTAAGGTAACGTCAAGCTAAGTTAGGTTAGGTCAGGTCATATCACGTCAGGTTGAGTTAGAATCGGTAATGTTATGTTAGGTTTCGTCTAAGTTAGGTTAGGTCATGTTAGATTGAATATTGTTGAAAGGAAAGGCTAGAGTGGAAGTTACGAGTTTACTTTGAGT
>NC_059295.1:41425281-41437781 GCF_017591435.1 Portunus trituberculatus
ATAGTAGATTACGGACAATAGTTTTTAATTTATCAAGTCGTTAAATGAAAATCTTTACCTCTTACGCCACTACGGCTTCTCAATATACAAATCATTTATTAACCTACGCCTCCATAAAGAATGAAACAAAATGGATAAGTATTAATAATCATCACTTCATAAGATGTATTCGTTAAGTATAAATGAAAACTGTAGACTAGTAATTCTTAAGTCCTTCCCTTTATAAGCATTTCGCCACTTAGATACGTCAGTCATATCTTAATGTAAAGTACGATTCTATAATGAACGTAATAAAAATAAATGGTTTGCGAGTAATGGTCTTTAATTCAACAGGTGTTCGTTCAGTCTTCACATTGACCATTAAATCCTATGTTATTAATTTTGTTCCTCTTATGTAATGCTCTGTAATGTCACGTGATCTGCAATGCTCCTTCCTTTCCTTCACCCACAAACTCTGTCACTCTTTCATTACTTCCCCTTCAAGCAGTCCAGTAGCGCTCCCACATTCCCCATCTCTTTACTCATCACTACCTTCTCTCCATTCTTCTTTTCATTCCTTACCCTGTTTTTTCATTGTTTATAGCTTATTCCTCCTAGCTAATGATTCCTTTCTTTCTGCTCTCATTCCTCATCTGTTTATTATTTACCTATGATTCTTTTGTTTCTCGTCTTTTCCTCCTCGTGTTTCCCCATTTCCCTCATTTCATTTATCTTAATTCATTTCTCTTTACTCATGATTATCTTCTTTCCCATCTTATTCCTCTCCCTGCTCATCCATTTCTTCCAGTCGTCCTCTTTCCTTTCCTCCACTACTTCCCTTTCTTACCACCACCCTCAGTCATCGGTCTCTCTTTCCTCCTCCTCCTCCTCCTCCTCCTCCTCCTCCTCCTCCTCCTCCTCCTCCTCCCCGTCCTCCTCCACAAGACAAAACACAGGGGACCAACTCAAAGGCAGGGAGCACCACATGGGGTCTACAGTAGTGTCCCCCTCCGCCCCATTCCCCCTGACGAGAAGGGACACACGAGAGATATGAAAGAAAACGATATTGTTATTATTTTTATTATTATTATTACTATTATCATTATTATTATTATCATTATTATTATTATTATTATTATTATTATTATTATTATTATTATTGTTGTTGTTGGTGTTGTAATAAAAGTAGCAGCAGCAATAGAGAGAGAGAGAGAGAGAGAGAGAGAGAGAGAGAGAGAGAGCTGAGAACATTATCTGGTTTCAATTTCCTCATTAAGTTCCGTGTTATATCAGTGCTACAGGAAAAGTTTTAATACCAAACCGCTTCCTCCTCCTCCTCCTCCTCCTCCTCCTCCTCCTCCTCCTCCTCCTCCTCCTCAATCGTTTCATATCCCCTTCCTTCCCTCTCCTAAAACTCTCTCTCTCTCTCTCTCTCTCTCTCTCTCTCTCTCTCTCTCTCTCTCTCTCTGTGTATACGCACCCTACCACTAAAATATTATCAACAACTTTCTGTAAACTTTTTTAATGAAGCAGAAGTAACGTATCTGGCAACCGAGCCTCGTACATTGGCGGGGCGACCGGAAGAGAGAGAGAGAGAGAGAGAGAGAGAGAGAGAGAGAGAGAGAGAGTTATGTGACACTTAGGTTTAACTATGAAAATTTGTAATGTTAGAAAGAATGGATGTTTTCAAGACCTTAGTTTGAATCTGTTAAAGTAAACCTCTATTTGACAAGAAAAAGAATATTGATTGTAATTACTGTGCTGTGTTGTAGCCCTATATTATTTGAGTCATTAAAACTAACGAACTAATTAGCAATGAAACGATCACAATAAGAACAAGAACGAACCTGAAGGAAAAAGATACGACTTGAAATATGAAATGAGAATTGTGAGAGGTATTGGATTTGTGGAGGAAAAACGAATAGATTAGCTGGATTGCAAGGATATAATGTGTGCACCTTTGGTATTTGATCCACGTAGCCAACGTGATCTCCAAGAGTCAAATTCTTCTTTGGTATGCGATCTGCATGTTACATTTATTTATTGCTATCAAAATTATCCGGATGAAAGGTGTTCCTTACCAATTGTCATCACAATGTGTTCAATTATTATTCCAGCGGACATACTCACACAGACTGACAAAAAGTGTGTTTGAGACTCAACTCCAAGGTGACAATGAATGCTCCAGTCATACCTCTCCCGACCATCAAAATTCAAACAAAGAAGGTTTGGCGCCACCATCATATTAGTTACAGTGTACCTGGCGCCACCATCATGAATGGGGTTACAAATTTCATCATAATCAATGTTTTTTCCCTAAAAAGCGGACACATCCACAAAAGACAGATATTGTGTGTTTTACATAAGGAGATGGTTTTAAGACAGAACATTCCATATATATATATATATATATATATATATATATATATATATATATATATATATATATATATATATATATATATATATATATATATATATATATATATATATATATATATATATATATATATATATATATATATATATATATATATATACAAATTATAATGATAAACGCATTCAGTCACTAAACAAATGAGCAATGAAACATACTTAGATCAGAGCCAGAGAAATATGTACTCCATCTCCCGGAACTATACGATATGTTCAAAAATGTATCGAGCTTTGCTGGATTTTTTTCTTTTATCATAGAGGACTTGTAAGTTGTACCCCGAGGTGTATTGATACCATGTGAGTTATGTAGTCTGTACTATATACACTGAAATAGCGACAACGAAATTGATGATATGATAAATAAATAAATGAATGAATAAATAACGATGACTACGATGCGCGAGACGAAGATAACGATGCGATTTCAGTTTTCACGATAACGATTTAATTCCACGACAACGATGCAAGTTTCCACGATAACGATACGATTCCACGATAACGATACGAGTTTCCACGATAACGATGCGATTCTACAATAACGATACGATTCCAGTTTTCACGATATCAATACGATTCCACGATAACGATGCGATTTACCACGATAACGATACGACTACGATAAAATTATCGATGGTAAATGGAAAATGGCTTTGGTTTAAAAATATGCAAGAGTCTGGTGACTAGTGAAACAAGATGAAGCAACTCTGCTCCAGAGTATTTAGAGTGTACCTTGCATGATTTCTGTTGGTGAATATACGCATGTTCGTATGTGACTGTATAGAGACAGTAATCCAATGTTATTAAGGAACTTCAGCAGATTAGACACATTTCAGGACAGGGAGAATGAGTGAACGTTGACCTACATGTCTTAAATAAGAACTGCCACCTGCAAAGCTGCATTTCTTTTGATAAATGCTATAGTAGTCTTTAAAAAGTAATGAATTGATCGCTACTTTTTTCTCATCATATGCCAGCAGATATACATAATCAATTGGAAGGTTGATTTTACTCAGGTTTTTTAATCTTGCCAGCTTCTTTCAGTTGTCTGAATGTTTGGTCCAGTGTTAGAATCACTATAATGTCGCTGATGGTTGACACTTAACTGATGCTGTTTTAAACTATATAAATTAGAACATGCTGTCCATTCATCAGAATGAATAACTAAGTTTCACAATTTCTCTTTGATTTATAGGTTACAGTGTTTCACAATTTCTTTTATGTATATAAGAATAGCGGCAATCTCCAACTTTCCTCAGTCTGAACACCCAGGAATTATCAATTTGTCTTGTTTGGCTTGTTTTCTACCTCAGCCGCGATATCGTTTGATTCTGCTTTTCCTACAGCATTCCACCCCTGCTGCACAGTATTTTCGTGATTCCCATGATTCGCTCTTGGTCAATTTGCACTGGCTTTTCTTTAATGCTCACCATTTCTCTACGATTATTAACAGAAACAATTTATGAACAAAAATCACTCATATCGGTCCCTCTGCCTGTTAATTAATACACCAAATCATGAAACATCTTGAATAGAATAAGAAAATATGATTACTTTAAAAATTGTCTCTGAGAAATCTTGCAAATTGCTGTTAGATGCAACTGCCTTCATCTGAAGGCTTCTTTAAATATTCAGATGTCAATAAACAAATTAAAATACTGGAGGCAGTGCAGGTTACTTATCGAAACATTGTCTATATAATATGCCGGAATGAAGTGTGCTGCTCTCAAGTGTTGTCTCGGGGCCGGAACTCCGACACCACTCATGCTTCAGACTCTCTATCCAGACGTTCTCTCGAACCAAGATGAGCGTTCTCCTTGTCTCTTAATGATATAAAGGAAAAAGAAAGTATAACTTTTCTTGTTGTAGATCACAATATAAAGTGAAGATCGCATATCAAAAAAGCTTCATGAAACAGAATGGCATCCCAAAGCACCACTGAAAAAATCACCACAAAAACTGGAAAAAAATAAGAAGGAATTGCTTGGCAGGGGAGGATAATAGTTGAAATATAAAGTGAAAAATAATTAATAGTTCCTGGATTAGGGAAAGAAAAACTACCAAGGAAAAGATCACCAGAAGAACAGAAAAAAACAATATGAGAAAAGAATGAGTGTATGGATAAAGAAATATGCTGTGTTCAAAAATATAATAATACGTGACAAATTCTGATAATAAAAGAAAGAAAAAAACAGAATATGAAAGGAAATAGTAAGAGAAAGACCAAGCACAGTAATGGGAAAGAAATGTGAGAAAAAATGTAGTGGAAGAAAAATGTGACAGTTAAAAGGCATGGAAGAAAAGGAAATATGACAAGTTGAAAAAGTGTGATATTGGAAAGGTTATGAAAGGAGGTAAGGCATAAAACACAATAATGGGAAGAATGTAACTGAAAAAGAGTTAGGGAGAACAAAAAGAGAGAGAAAAAAAAAACATAGCTATAGTTGAAATGTGTAAACGAAAAATGTAAAAGGTAGAAAAAAAAAATTGGTATCGGAAAAATGTAAGAAAAAACGATAAAATTGAAATAAAAACACGTACAGTAACGGAAGAGAATGCGTATGACGGAGGAAAGAGGTAAGAGAAATCAATAAGAAACGTCGAGGAAAAAGTAAATAGAAGTAAATAGAAACACTGAAATTGAAAAAAAAAAAAAGTTACAAAAAAAAATATCGTGGACATTGACGGGAAAAGAATGTGACTGAGGGATGGGAAAAACTTGAAGAAATAAGAGATAAATTAAGTAATACAAAAAAAAAAAACAACAGTCAACCTTTCATCTTATCAAAAAGATATGAGAAAAATATAATGAACGGTAGATAAAGAGAAAATAAAATAAAATAAAATGTCACTGGTTTCTTGGCAATTACGTATTTTTCTACATACTATTACAAGAAAAAAAAAGTGGAATAAGTCACCGGAAAAGTAGACAGAAAAATGATGAACGTAAAGGAATCAATTAAATCCTTTAGTAATAGGACAAATTTCTACCTTGAGATTTTTTGGTGTGATTAGATGATTTTGTTGACATTAGGAAGGGTCTATGGAGATCAGAAGATTAATGGCTACAGTCCTCACTATTTCAATCCCCACATAAGTTTATGAAACTGTATAGAATCGACAAATAGTAACCAGAATGAATATGAAAACTGAAGGGGTTAAGGAATATATATATATATATATATATATATATATATATATATATATATATATATATATATATATATATATATATATATATAAAACCGGCATTCTTAACCCCTTCAGTACCATGACGTGTTTTCATATTCATTCTGCTTACTATATGGTGATCTGCTACATCTTCAGAAAATTATGTGTGGAATAGAATAGTGAAGACTCTGACCATTAATCTTCTGACCTACGTAAACCCTTCCTAATGTAAATAAAATCGTTTAATTATACCCAAAATTAATGGTAAAAATACGTCCCAGTACTGAAGAAGTTAATAATTTTATAGTTTCCAGCACGGTACTTAATAAAGAGAAGTACTGAATTAAAACACATTTAAATATCAAAACAACAGAGAAAAGAAAAAAAAACAGAATAAAACTAACACGAGAAACTATTATTAAACAAGAAAAGAAGAGAAATCCTGAAAGACTTCCCTGCAGAAGACTAGGCGGGCAAAAGAGCGAGAGAGTGCGTGCTGGGAGCTAGACAGGCTGGCAGGTGTGTTGGGAGGTAGACGGGCTGGCAGGTGTGTTGTGCATGAGGGTATTGCGAACTGGGCGGGGAAACTGTAATGCGACCGTTTTGGAGAATGTGGGAGGGAGGTAAGGATGGCGGCGTGAGAGCTGTACGAGAGCCATCAGGGAAAGGCCACGTGCATTGACTATTAGTTTTTTTTAAGGCCTGGTGGAAGCTTTGAGGCTAAAGAGGGAGGTGGGAGGGTAGGTGGCTGGGAGTAGTGGTAAGTGTGTGTGTGTGTGTGTGTGTGTGTGTGTGTGTGTGTGTGTGTGTGTGTGTGTGTGTGTTGTGGGTTTCAGTATAGTAACAAGATTTTGATTATATTCTCGATACTATTAGACATGAGTTTTTTTTTTTTTTCTTCTTTTTAATCGAAGTCAGTGTTGCAATGATGGTTTTGTCATTTTTTTTTTTTAGTCACTTTCATCATGTTCTTCATATTTAGTCTCGGGTGTCTCTTTTTTGGTAATTGATGAGTTGAAATTTTGTTTATATGATTATTGACTATTTTTTATTAACTTTTTTAACGTTTATCATATTCTGGATACCTTTAGATGATTTTGGTTTGTCTACATTTTTTTCCTCTCCTTTTATGCGATGGGAGTTTGTGTTATGGCTGTCAATATCGTAACGTCATTTTGATTATATTTTTGAATCCATTAGATGTGATTTTTTTTTTCATAGTCAGTGTTAGAATAATTGTTTTATTTTTTATGCAGTTACTTTCATCGTATTCATCACATTCGGTTTAAAGTGACTTTCTTTTCGTAATTAAGCAGTTGAAGTCATCTCTATATGATTATTAACTATTTCTTTGTTAATGGATTCGCTTTTATGATATTCTAGCTTGGTTTTGTGTAGTTGTTTCCTCTTCTTTTGTAATCGGAGTGTGTGTTGTGGCTTTCAATATCGTAACGTGATTTTGATTATATTCTCGATACTAATAGATATGATTTTTTCTTCATAGTCAGTGTTGGAATGATCATTTTGTAGATTTATGTAGTCACTTTTATCGTATTCACCATATTTTGTTTCGATTGACCTTTTTTTCGTTTTTCAGGAGTAGGAATTAACTCCAAACGAATATTAATCATCTTTTTAAAATTTATCCACTCCCTTTTATCACATTCTGGATACCATCAGATGATTTTATTTCGTTTAGCTTTCCATGGCAGTCAAGTAGTTCAACTGATTATTTAACTGTTAACTATCCTCGTAACATTATTTAGTCATTTCATTTACATTCTCAGGACACCATTAGGGTAGTTAGGTTTAGTTCGGAGCCAGTTCCATTTGTTTCCTAATAAAAAAAAAAAAGTTGAAATGATCCCCCTCGTATTGTTACACTTTCAACTTTATTTAATCAATTTAATTATATTCCAGATGACGCTGATTTGATTTCATTTTGCATTTTTTATTATTATTTTTTTCCCATCGTAATCAAGCGGTTAAAACAATTTCCGTGTAATAATCAACCATATAACGACAATAAATATTTACCTCATTCTCTTTTTGTGCAACCTGTTTTTTTTATGCTTTTTTTCGTAATTAAGGAGTTAAAATTAGCACCGTGTAATTACTAACTACATATCATTATAACTTCATTTTATTAGAGCTTGAATTCATGGAGTTTGGAAATGTGTGTGTAATGCTGATGGGGGTAAGATCAGAGAGAGAGAGAGAGAGAGAGAGAGAGAGAGAGAGCTTTACACGGGGGCTATGAAGGGGGTTTTAATTAGATTCCACAATTGACAGAGGGGAAAAAATGGAGTGGAAAAAAAAAGAATAGTGAGAGTTAGTGAATAGTGAATGAGGGTGTGTACTTGATACCTCTCTCTCTCTCTCTCTCTCTCTCTCTCTCTCTCTCTCTCTCCCTATTCATCCTTGCTACCACTTAACCTTTCTATCTGCTTCCTCCTCCATTTATTAGCTACCTCTCGTTTTTCCCTCTTCCTCTAACTTTCCCTCTCCCTCTCCCTCCCTCTCTCTCTCTCTCTCTCTCTCTCTCTCTCTCTCTCTCTCTGCCATGACATACTCTCCCTGCGCGCTATAATTTTGAACTCTCACAATATACTTAACAACACCCTTTGCTGAGTTCCCCCTCCCCCCACCGCACTTAGCTTCCTCCTCTTCCTCCTCCTCCTCCTTTTACCTCTCTCCCCTTTTATAGCTTCCCAGACACACACACTCTCTCTCTCTCTCTCTCTCTCTCTCTCTCTCTCTCTCTCTCTCTCTCTCTCTCTCTCTCTCTCTCTCTCTCTCTCTCTCTCTCTCTCTCTCTCTCTCTCTCTCTCTTCTCTCTCTCTCTCTCTCACATATTTTATACATTTCCTCTTCTTCATCCTCCTCCTCCTCCTCCTCCTCCTCCTCCTCCTCCCCGTCCTCTTCCGTTTGTCTGTCTGTATGTCAGTTTGTTTATATCTTTTTGTTTCTGTTTCTCTCTGTCTATTAATTTGTCTCAGTGTCTCATTCTGTCTGTCTTTCTGTCTGTCTGTCTCTCTGTCCGTCAGTATGTTTTTCTGTGTTTGTCTGTCTATTTATCTGAATCTTGTCACCTCAGCCTGTCTCTCTCTCTCTCTCTCTCTCTCTCTCTCTCTCTCTCTCTCTCTCTCTCTCTCATACACATATTTTCTTTATTCTTTTTTGGCTCACCTCCACACTTCTATCCTCTCCCTCCGTCCACTCCTCCTAGTCCCTCCCAGTCTTCTCCTCCCCTCCTTCCCTCCCCCGCACCTTGCACCTGCCTTCCTTGCCTGCAACTCAAGCCGGTTCACATCCTGCTGTCTGACGTCACTCGTGGTACAGGTGTTAACTCTCCCTACCCCTGTCTCAAACACACCTGTACGAACTACCTTCATTAAACCCTTTCACAGATATTCGACGGGCGTTTCTTTATCCACCAACTCTCTCTATACTTGTTCTGTAGTCATGTTCAGTAGTTAGTACACGTGAAAGTTAAAAGATCTACTCGTGTTCATCTTTGTTTTTTATTGTAGCTGTTCGTAAAGCTTTCTTATGTTACTTCTAGTGCTGGTAACTGACCTACGCCACAGTCGCCTCCTCATCATCGACTACTGCATACCATGTGTTCATTAAATTGCCTTCTTTATGACGTTGGGGATTTTGTTAAGGTGTGTGTGTGTGTGTGTGTGTGTGTGTGTGTGTGTGTGTGTGTGTGTGTGTGTGTGTGTGTGTGTGTGGATAGAGGGGAAGAAGTGCTTGGGTGGGTTTAGTTGTGGTTTGGTAGAGGATGAGTGGAAGCGAGAGGGATTTTCTGAAGGAAGGCTGTGTGTTATTGTTGGTTATAGGATTGGTAGTGGTGGTGGTAGTAGTAGTGTTGTTTTCCTGTATATATGTAAGCGTATACATGTATTTTCTTATGCACTATTCTTATTCCTTTCCGTTGGAGTCGAAATAGCATTAGTAGCAGCAATAATAGTAACAGTAGTAGCAGCAGTAGTAACAATAGCAGCAACAACAGTAGTAATAGTAGTAGTAGTAGTAAAAATAGTAGCAGAAGTAGCAGTAGTAGTAATAGTAATAATGGCAGTAGCAGAAGTAGTAGATGTAGTAGATGTAGTAGTGGTAGTAGTAGTAATAGCAGTAGTAGCAGTAGTAATAACAGTCGTAACAGTGGAAGTCGTAGTTGTAGCAGAGGTAGTAATTATTGCCTTAATTATTCCTTCTTCCTTGTGTCCTGGTGGTCGGTGGGGAAGAAAACGACCGACAGATGGAGGAGGAAGAGGAGGAGGAGGAGAAGTAGGAGGAGGAGTAGGAGGAGGAGGAGGAGGAGAAGGAGGAGGAGGAGGTAAAAGGGGGACGAGATGGTGGTAGTGGTGGAGGAGGAGGAGGAGGAGGAGGAGGAGGAGGAGGAGGAGGAGGAGGAGGAGGAGGAGGAGGCGGATGAGGAGGAGGAGCCAAAAGAAAAGAAGAAGATAGGAGGAGAAAGAATAGGAAGGTTAAGAAAGAGAAAAAAAGGAGGAGGTGTATCAGAGATCTTGTGGTTTTGTTCTTTCCTGATCGACTTGTTTAGAGAGAGAGAGAGAGAGAGAGAGAGAGAGAGAGAGAGAGAGAGAGAGAGAGAGAGAGAGAGAGAGAGAGAGAGAGAGAGAGAGAGAGAGAGAGAGAGAGATCCGCTGGGGGTAATCTCAGAAGAAGGATGCGGTAAGAATGGAAATGTAATAAGGCTATGCATAAACCTCTCTCTCTCTCTCTCTCTCTCTCTCTCTCTCTCTCTCTCTCTCTCTCTCTCTCTCTCTCTCTGTTGACCTTTTCTCACAATTTTACTTTTCATATTCATTTATTTATTTTTTCACATTGTTTGTCTGTTTGTTTATCTGTTTATATTTTTATTTATCTGTTGGCATGAATGAAAGGATGAATGATTGACTCTCTCTCTCTCTCTCTCTCTCTCTCTCTCTCTCTCTCTCTCTCTCTCTCTCTCTCTCTCTCTCTCTCTCTCTCTCTCTCTCTCTCTCTCTCTCTCTCTCTCTCTCTCCCACTTCCACATTTACTCCTCATCATTTTCTCTTCATTTATATAACCCTCCAGTGGGTCCTTCACTCCTCTCCCTCTCTCCTCAAGCCTCACCCCGGGACGCTGCCTATTCCTCGGGGCGCTGCTCTCACCACCAAAAACAATTGACATCTTCCGCTACACGCCACTACTCTCAACACTCGCCTCCAACACGTCCACCACCACCACCACGACTACCATAACCACCACCACCTTCACCACCACAACCAACGCTAGCATTATTTTTCCTTGTCGTTTCCCTTGTGGTAATAATGGTGGTGGTGGTAATAGTAGTAGTAGTAGTAGTAGTAGTAGTAGTAGTAGTAGTAGTAGTAGTAGAAGTAATTGTAGTAGTAGTAGTAGTAGTAGTAGTTTTTGTTATTATTGTAGTAATAGTAGTAGTAGTAGTAGTTTCTATTATTGTAGTAGTAGTAGTAGTAGTAGTAGTTTTGTTATTGTAGTAGTAATAGTAGTAGTAGTAGTAGTAGTAGTAGTAGTAGTAGTAGTAATAGTAGTAGTAGCAGTAACTTTCGTTATTAGTTTTGTTGTCGTTGTTGTTGTTCTTGTTGTTGTTGTTATTGTTGTTGTTGTTATTATTGTGGTAAGCCAAATAAACTTGCGCTCTTTCTTTACGTAACCTTGTATGTCTGTCTGTCTGGCTGTTTATTTACACACACACACACACACACACACACACACACACACACACACACACACACACACACACACACACACACACACACACACACACACACACACACACACACACCATTAAGAGGTAATCCACGTACCTGAAAAGAAAGAGGCTAATCCAAGAAGGTAAATCGAATTGGTAGGGAGGACTGGGTGGGCTGAGAGTCGTGATAAATCTTGGAGGGCTGAAGAGAAGGGATCTGGGAAGGGTTACAGGTGGACTGGCTTGGAGAGGAGGCTGTACAGAGAAGCTGAGAGGGGATGGAAGACCGACTAGAGGAGACTGTGTAGTGGGTGTAGCATCACATACCTGGCGATATAGGTAGCAATGTGTTCTCGTAAGCTGGCAGGGAAGTGTACGTAGGGAACACTCTTGCGGCATGTCGATCTCTTTCATCAGAACTGATCTCTATTAGGTTTTAAGGTAAGAGCATTCAGTGCAATCAGACGAGTCATTCTTTTGTCAAACAACGTCATCTATGGCCCCAAAACTGCCACTGTCGCCAATGCTCTGATCCTACAGGTGATCCTCTCGGTCAGTGGTGCTCGGGTCCTCAACACGATCACCAAGGATTTTGTTCTCTGCTCCAGTGCCGCCATTAGAGGAGGTGTCGGTACATTGCTCGTCAGTCTGAATCTCACCTTCAAAGGCGATGCACTAATAGGCTTACCGCTGCTCCAATCACAAGTTTCCCGTCAATATCTTTATTCTCTTTCTGAAAAGGAAAAGTTCTACACCAGAAATTAATTACATTCTTCACGGGGCAATTCATTGGCATCAATTTCAGTTCGATTCAATTCATTTTTTCAGACTTCATTTCTTTTCAATTACACTTCAATTCCAATTTGTGGGTTTTTAACATCGATTCCAACGCTGTTCCGATTCATTTCATAATTGGTGCCGCTATTGGTGATGCCTGTGGTGAGTGCGGTGATGGAGTTAGTGTTGGTGGTGGTGGTGGTGATATTATATAGGCAGGATAACACTGTTTGTTGGTGGTGGTGAACAAGGGGAGCTTCTAGTAAGGCTCTGACTGCTGTGTGAGGTTCAAGAGTAATTTGTTAGGATCTATAAAACAAAATGGCTAATAAGGGATGCTTCACGCTGCAGGGGATTCGCAGGGAGGCTGTAAGGCTGAGGGTGCGCTGGATGATGGCAAGTAAGGGCTTTT
>NC_059295.1:41442781-41445281 GCF_017591435.1 Portunus trituberculatus
CTCACTCACACTTACACTGCAATTCAAAGTGTATCCTGCATTGTTAATTTCGTGTGTCTTGTTCTTATCTTACAAACATAAAATATCACTCTGTTACTCATTCACTCAGCTTTTACGCATTCTCTTCTCATCATCATCTATCTGCTTCTGTCTTCTGCTTCCTCTTCTTTTTCATCTTATTCTATTTTTTTTCTTCTTCTTCTTCTTTCTCTTCTTGTTCTTGTTCTTGTTCTTGTTGTTGTTGTTGTTGTTGTTGTTGTTGTTGTTGTTGTTGTTGTTGTTGTTCTTCTTCTTCTTCCTCCTCCTCCTCCTCCTCCTCCTCCTCCTCCTCCTCCTCCTCCTCCTTTTCTCCTCCTCCTCCTCCTCCTCCTCCTCCTCCTCCTCCTTCTCCTTCTCCTTCTCCTCCTCCTTTTTCTCCTCCTCCTCCTCCTCCTCTTCCACTACTATTTATTCCCTTCCTGCGACTGACACACGGGCGAGGGATGCAGCATACCAAACCACCTGGAGAATCTAATTAGCCCAAAACTTTCCTTCCTTACAATCCCCTTCCAGTTTTTCCTTATTTTCTCTTATTTATTCCTCGGAGCGACTCACTGCGGATCTCTTTTTTTTTTTCGTCCATCTCAATTTTATATATTCTCCCTTAGGCCTCGCTCCCTTCGTATATAAAAATACACCACGCTGCCTATATTACAGCACGCGGCAGGGAGGGAAGCGGCAGGGGCAGGCAGGGTGTGAGGCAAGAAGGAAGGGAAAAGTGGGATGGATGGGGCCACAGGGAGCACAGACACGGTCAAAAAGGGGCTGTGGGGGGCTGTTAAGGGAGCGAGGCAGGGGAAGGAATGGGAAGAGAGCCAACGGAGGGAATGCTGAGGCTGGGAGAGGCGAGAGAGAGAGAGAGAGGGGAAAGAGAGAGGAGAGCCAGATACGTGTAAGAGAGAGAGAGAGAGAGAGAGAGAGAGAGAGAGAGAAGAACGAGACAGGGAATAGAGAATAGAGGCAAGACTGTAAAGGGAGAGCTGAAAAAGAGTGAAATGAGTGAAAAGATGGGAGGTGAGGGGGGAATAAGGCAGGAAATAGGATAGAGGTGAGGGAGAGTCAGTGAAGGGCGAGGAACAGGGTGAGTGAGGGATGAGTGGCAATGCTTGGCGTGGCGTGGCGTGGCGTGGGGTGGGGTGGAGTGGCGTTGGGGGCCGTGATGTGCCTTGTTTGGCGTGTGTTGGCCATATGGTGAGTGTTGACCGTGGCAGAGAAGGGAAGAATGTAATCCGTCCCCTCTGCCTTCTCTCACTCAGCCTCCCGTCCTCTCACTCTCACTCTCCCGTCCTCGTCCTCTCACCCTCCCGTGTTGATATAATTTTCCCCGAAGAGTCGCCTGCTTGGACAAAAATTACACAGGCGATGCCCTTGAAGTGCCCCGCCGCCACCACTGCCACCGCCAGTCAGCCAGCCAGCCACTGCACCCGCCGCACTCATGCACTGGTTATCAAATGTGGGTGTGAGACTTTTGCAGCGTCCCTGACAGCTATGATGGGTGGCCGCTGACTGCAATGGAAGTGATTTGCGATTATTTATGAAGTTAATCTCTATAAGCAGCGTTAAAGAGGGTTATCTGGCGTCAACACGCTAGGGGGAGGAGGAAAAGGAGAGAAGGAGAAGGAAAGGAACACGGCTTACAAATCTATCTATTTAACCACAGAGAGAAGATCAGTCAGTCTTATCAAACGTTTCGACGCCTCATATTGATAATCTTTAGCAGGATTTAAATTTTAAGGGTGTTTTAATCGTATATATATAACGATTGGAGGAGGCAGGCTCTTGTGGATGTTTCTTCAATGTTAGTTTGTGATTTTTATGTGTCAATCTTGTGATACTCCTTTAAAGATTTGCATCATTAACTGAGAAACGACAACCATGAGAATCTGATTAATAATTACCGTTACCTTTGAAAATAGATCTAATGAAAGTCCAAAGCTAATAAGAAATACAGAAACAAAACGAACTGCCATTTACTAAAGAAAAAAAATAAATAAAGACGATAACTGTCACATGATAAAATAAGAGATAAAACAGACTCCCTCCTTTATACATTACGTAACTGAGAGCACGAAATAACTAATAAACGAAGAAAAAAAGACCGCTCTTCTTATACATTCAAAGACAGTAACGGAATCTACAAATCAGAATATGAGAGCGCTAACAGTTGAGCATCAAAAAGCGAGCTGCATTTGTTTACCTGCTGAGGGGAAGCGCTTTCTGACGGCGACAGGAGACAAGGGCGGTGGCGTTGGCGGCGGAAGCGGCGACTCGGGGCAAGGCGAAGGTTACGGAGGGCGCGAGGGCGGCGAGGGAAGGGGAGGAGGGACGAGGAAGAAAAGAAAGGGAGTGGGTGTAGGAGTGAGGGGAAGGGCTGACTCTTACGGAGGGACTAGTGGAGGGAGGGTAGATTAGGGAGTGGATTAGGAGGGGGGAGGGGCGGCGGGAGTCCATGAATGGCCTT
>NC_059295.1:41452781-41455281 GCF_017591435.1 Portunus trituberculatus
GGGTAAGAAGAGAAAACGAAGGAGAAAGAGGGGAGATGAGGAAAAGAAGAGAAAGAGGCAGTGGGGAGAGAAGGAAACATGGTAAGAGTGTGAAGGAGTGGTAAGAAGTTTAGAAGAAGGAAAAAGAGAATAGGTTAAGAGGAGGAGAGGGAGGAATCAGAAAATATTTATGAGAAAGAAGTAAATGCTTAAGGGAAGGGAAGAGAATGAAAGAAAAGCGAAAAGAAGAGAATGTTGACTAGAGGAAAATGGAGGAAAGAAAATAGATAGTAGGAAGGAGTGTTGTATAAATCAGGGGAATGGAGGCAGAAAAATAGGAAGTAAAAGAACGAAAGAGAGAGAGAGAGAGAGAGAGAGAGAGAGAGAGAGAGAGAGAGAGAGAGAGATAAAATGAAGAAAATAGTTGATTGTTTTTGCTCTCTTTTTAATTGTGGTGGTGGTGGTGGTGGTGGTGGTGGTGGTGGTGGTAGTGGTGGTAGTGTGAAATTGTTTTTCTATTTTGTGATGCATTTTATTTTTCTGTGTGAAGTTTTATGAAAAGTCGTCCAGTGATCGTGTGTTTTTTATCAGCCTTTCTTTCTCTTTGTCTGTCTGTATCTGTCTGTCTGCTTGCTTGTTTCTATGTCTGTTTGTGTGTCTCAGTATCTCTCTCTCTCTCTCTCTCTCTCTCTCTCTCTCTCTCTCTCGGCTCGGTCAAAACGGCCCTCCACCTGAAAACTTATCTGGAAGGGTCTGGCTGGCGGTGGTCACTTTTTAATTAAGAACTCACACAACTGGAAGGAGGAAAAATTTGACAAAAGACTCTTTCTTCTTAAAAGTAAACACTGACTCGTATAGTTCACGAGGAAAAGAGGCGCGTAACAGAGTACCTAACCAAAACTTTTCTCTCTTTTTCTTTCCTTTTCGTTTTCTCAAGTTATTGTTCTCTGTTTCACGAAGTTTGCTACATTAATTTTGTCGCATTTCTTTCTTTTTTTCTTCATTTATGAATTCGCAAAATGATGTTAACGCTGTATCAGTGAGTGATGGCCTCACTCGCTGAATGGTTAGTGCACTCCTGACTTGTTTAGAAACGTGCAGCAAACTAACGTTACATTTTATCTGAACTTAACTTAAAATAAAGTAATCGGGTATTTGTGCAGTTGGAGTGAATACAAAGAACATCTCTCACTTTTTCAAACAAGATGGTAATACGAAGACCAGTCAGAGAGTGAGAGTATCAGTTAGGGAGGCAGTGTTACCATGTCCGCGTGCCTTCAAGTGACAAAATTAACATGGTAGACTTTGTGAAGCGGAGTGTAGCTGTTATATTAGTCTTTTTTTCTTTGTACAAGAGGGGAAACTGGCCAAGAGTAACAAAAAATTTGAATAAAAGGGCGCGCTTTATTGCCAATTCCCTTAAAGATAAGTAGAGTTAGCCAGAATTCTGGGACAAATGTCTTAAAATCTCCCTCTCAAAAGAAGTAAAGTCTTAGGAAGAAGGAAGTACAGAAGCAGGGAGGGAGTTCCAGAGTTTACCAGAGAAAGGTATGAATGATTGAGAGTACTGGTTAACTCTTGCTTTAGAGAGTTGGGCAGAATAGGGGTGAGGGGAAGAAGAAACCCTTGTTCAGTGAGGCCATAAGATGTGGGGAGACATGCAGTTAGCAAGATCAGAACCGTTAGGTTATGGTATGGTGTTGACTGTCATTTGTCTGCGCTGGAGTGTCTGTGTTCCTAAAGGTTGCTTCGCTGTCTGAGGAATAATTCAGATGACCTAGTTTTTGTTAGCCCTACACCCACAATTCCTCGTGACAAGCCAGGTATTACAGTGCCACCATCTCTACAGCGTGTTTACTTCCTATCTAACGATGAATAAAGTGAACAGAAGGCAAACTTTAATTGACGTCTTACTATGCGTCACATCAAGCCAGGCAAGTATAGGGAAGGTTATGTTGGGTTAAGATAAGTTAAGGTAAGGTTAGGTTAGCTCACATTCTCCACAAAGTATATACTTATCCTTCTTTTTAACGAGTAAAGTGAACAGAAGTCAAGGCTATAATGTATAGCTATGTGTCACAACACACCAGGCCGGCTGAAGAGTTCATGTTATTACAGTGTTCCGAGTACCTTCTCTACCGAGTGTGGAAGTACACTTAGTCTTTCTGCCGACTGAATGTTAAGGGGAACAGAAGGCAAGGCTGTAATATACTGCTTTGGCTCGTATTCAGAAACGATTTTGCTCTCTCATCACGACTATTTTTCAAGGACACAGATAGAATTAACCAAGTTCTCAAGAGTGTTTCTCTAGTAAATAATTTAAAAAGCTTAAAGACAGGCGTAAGGCGTAGAGGCCAGAGAGTTACAGCGTTCCTATGGGTTCTTCTTCTTTAGAGTTATTTGAGATTGTGAGCTAACCTAACCTAACGTAATGTAAATTTCCTTTCTCGCCTAGTTTGATAGACAATTTTCTGAAATGTTTCTGCGCTGCAACTGTACTTGATATTACGTTTTCCATTTT
>NC_059295.1:41460281-41467781 GCF_017591435.1 Portunus trituberculatus
AACGGTAGAAGTGCTCCAGTGAATTGATTTAGTTAATAAATGTAAGGTTCGATTATTCAGCGGAGGAATGTGAGATTCTTTGAAAGAGCTTGCAAGTAGTACAAGTTACGAAGCTCAAGGTCACCCCTGCTGGAGTTGTAGATGCCTAGGAGAGGCGCGTGGGGCTTCCTGTTAAGGGTAGTGTTGATGTTGGTAGAAGAGAGAGAGAGAGAGAGAGAGAGAGAGAGAGAGAGAGAGAGAGAGAGAGAGAGAGAGAGAGAGAGAATAGTTATTATTATTATTGTCGCGTAAACTATCCTCTTGGCATTCACCTAACTTTACTCTCACTGAATATATAATCATCAACACACATTCTGATCACGTGAATTCTACCTTACCCAACCATTTCCTTCATTTTCAGCCGATACATCACATTCAACTTCACCAAATTAACAACCCACCCAGCATTATCCAAAACTGCCCATTAGTCTCATCCATTTCACACACATTTCCCACACGTACTAACTTTTCCTTTCTTTCCCCCTGCAGGTGAGTGACAAAGTGGCTGTGGCTGGCAAGCGTGGCAACGGCTCAGGTGACGCAAAACAACACCACAACACACAGGTGAACACGGAGCGGCAGTCGTGGCTAACAAAAAGGTAAACCCAGAAATGAAAACAAACCTCAGCGCTATTCACGGAAAGACCGGAGTGTAGGAGGCGCGCAGGTGTGGAGGCAGGTGTTGGGGCAGGTGTGTGGGCGTGGTGATAAGCGCAGCAAGAAAAGGCAAGTCAGGAGCACTGGACCGAGGGTAGCGTTTGGTTCTTTCTTGCCAATTAGTGCCTGGTGATTGACTCCGCCCTGGGTGAAGAGGTGGAGAAGTGGAGGAGGAAAATGTGTAGGAGGAGGAGTGGAGGAGGAGGAAGAAGAGGAAGAGGAGTGGAGGAGGAGTAGGAAGAGAAGGACAAGGAGGACGAGGACGAGGAGGAGGAGGAGGAGGAAGAGATCTTTAGGTAATAGAGAAGAATGAAAGTAATATTAAATCGTTATGATACGTAGCTGCAGAGAGAGAGAGAGAGAGAGAGAGAGAGAGAGAGAGAGAGAGAGAGAGAGAGAGAGAGAGATAAACTAGAAACATCATTAGCAGGACAAGGAAAAAAAAAAGACGTAGGAGGAGGAGGAAGAGGAGGAGAAAACACAAAAACCAAAATAATAAAAGGAAGGGAAACTCAGAGGAAAAATAGAGAGCGACTGTAAATATTCCCTAACGAAGGTTCACTGCTCGTGTTAGGAAGCTTTGTTAGATATGAAGCTCGGGGCAAATTATGTAATGCTCGTGATGTGGGCGTCGTATTTTAGTTAAGCAGGGCAACTCAGTCCTCTCGGGGCCTCGTGCTCTTTGAAGGCTGGTGGGAGAGAGTCGATGATGAGTTTGGTCCTGGTTTTGATGCGTTTGAAGAAAGAAAAAAAGACTGATTCCGTAAGTTAGTTGGTTTGTTTGTTAATTAAAATGATAGATTTACATTTAAAGAACATGTAAACAAAAAAACAATGATCAGTAATAGCCGAGTTCTCAAGACTTTTTCTCCCTTTGATAATGGAAAATCTTGTTAATCTGCCGCTATAGAACTGTGAAAAACCGCCTTCAAAGCTCGTGTCACTTCAACTACGCATTGCCCTTTTTGAAGTAGTGGAGTTGCTGCGCAGAGGTGTTGTTGAACATTGGTCTGTGTATCCGTCAGTAAAGCTTTTGTAACCTCACTTCCTAACTCCTTCACTGTTTCCTAACTCGCATTATTGTTTCGTGGTGATGTTATTTAAATTTTGTGTCGTCTCCATATTTTCTATTTCCTGTTTTGTTTCTTTTAGGTCTCCATTCTCCACACCGAGAGAGAGAGAGAGAGAGAGAGAGAGAGAGAGAGAGAGAGATTAATATTAGATCTTATTAACGAAAAATGAGATGAGAAGTGTGTGTGTGTGTGTGTGTGTGTGTGTGTGTGTGTGTGTGTGTGTGTGTGTGTGTGTGGTGTTAAGCTAATGGGCTGGCTAATTGACTGGCTGGCTGGCTAGTTGGGTGTCAGATAAATCGTTACCCCAAGACCACAACAACATTATTATCATCATTATTAGTGTTGTTGTTGTTGTCATTAGTGTCATTATCATAATTTCCTCGTGCCTTATTAGCATCACGAGAAATTATGTTACCTATCTCATTATTGTTTCGCTGCAGTGGTGGTGGTGGTGGTGGTGGTGGTGGTGGTGCTGCTGCTGCTGGTAATGATAGTTGTCTTCATCATCATCATCATCATCATCATCATCATCATCATCATCATCATCATCATCATCCTCCTCCTCCTCCTCCTCCTCTTCCTCTTCCTCTTCCTCTTCCTCTTCGTCCTCCTCTTTATCTTCCTCCTCGTCATGCATCATCTCGCACATCTATCTGTTTAACACCACCTTCACCCCCACCACCACCACCACCACCACCACCACCACCACCTCTGAGAACATGAAAAACAACAACAACGACACCTCATTATCTTCTCCCTCATAATCAACACGAAAACATCTCTCTCTCTCTCTCTCTCTCTCTCTCTCTCTCTCTCTCTCTCTCTCTCTCTCTCTCTCTCTCTCTCTCTCTTGCAGTGTGAGGGATGGGAAGAAAAAAGAAAGTAAAGAAAAGAAGATAAAAGAGAGAGGTGCATGTGAAGGAAGCAGGAACGGAAACAGATAAAAGGAAACGAAGAAAGAAAAATATACGAGCGAAACTCAAGGAAAAGAGGAAAAAATAGGGACGCCAGAAAGAGAAAGCTGAAGTGGGGAGAGAGAGAGAGAGAGAGAGAGAGAGAGAGAGAGAGGTGAAAATTAAACTGCTTGCTTGTCTTTCTGTCTCTCTCTCTCTCTCTCTCTCTCTCTCTCTCTCTCTCTCTCTCTCTCTCTCTCTCAATCCCTCCTTTGTTGCGTGCCGGAATTAAAACACTCCAAAAGGTTTACACACACACACACACACACACACACACACACACACACACACACACACACACACTGCAAGATTAATTTGAAGGATCTCGTTGTGGTTTACTTGTTCATTATAATTTTTAGTCCTGCCTTCCTTCACGCTTCCTTTGGTGTCCCGCTGCCTCCCCCTGGCTTCCCCCAGGCCGCCTCGCCGCCTCTCCCTCGTGCCTGGCTTAATCACGCCACACTCTTTGACACCTGTCTCCTGCGCCTCGTTTGTTCGTTTTTTTCAGTAACTTTACGTGCCTGCCTTGTGCTGCCGCTACCTGCTGGATTAATCTTACACTATTCAACCTGACTTGAATTGACGTAAACTAACCGAACGTAACTTGACCTAACCTAACTGAACCTTTCCTGAATTAATCTAAACTAACCGAACGTAACCTCAGGTTACATTAGCCGACCTTATTTGAACTGATATAACGTATTTTGACAGAAATTTACTTAGTCATCTTGATCTGACCTGACCTGCATGATCGAAGGTAAATTAATCTAAACTTACATGAGCTGAATTAACTAAACTGAACAGAACTTAAGATATCAATCTAACCAGAATCTTGACCTAACCCTAATTCAATATCACGTAAAATGCCAATTTAACCTAATTTACTCTAATCTAAACATTACCCAAAGTAAACCTATCTTACCTTAAACTAATATAATCCGCCTTCTTTATTCCATTTTCTATTTCCTATTACAATTGGACACTTAACTTACTACCTGCCTACCTGCCTACCTGCTTACCAATTTCTTACTTTCTTTAGCTCCTCCTCCTCCTCCTCCTCCTCCTCCTCCTCCTCCTCCTCCTCCTCCTCCTCCTCCTCCTCCTTCTCCTCTTCCTCCTCCTCCTCCTCGTGTCAACATATTACCCGCTGTCGTCACCCAACGCAATTACATTTACTCGGGTGCGCTTCTGAAATGTTCCTCTTTGCAGATTACCAGTGGGTGTCTGGCTCAAGAAATGTGTATCTTCCAGAAGTAATAGTTATTGTCTCTCTACTAAAGTTATATACGGTGCGGTCTCTCAGTCCCTCCTTTGTTCAGTGTTGGATAGGTGAAGCAACATTGGTAGTGCTTATCTATCTCAAGGAAAGATTATGACACCGGATAGATGAAGTAAAACTGGTACTTCATATCTATAGTATTTCCTTTAACGCCTTCAGCACAGTGACACTTTTCCATATTCATTCTGCTTACTGTTTGGAGATTCTATTTAGCTTCAGGAATTCATGTGGGGATTAAAATAGTGAGGACTCTTAATCTTCTGATCTCCATAGACCCTTTCTAATGTCAATAAAATGGTCTAATCGTACACAATTCTCTAGGTAAAAATGTGTCCTAGTATTGAAGGGATTGAAATTACCCTGTAGTTTGTCTGATCCGTCTCGTTTCTGGCCACGAAAGGATGAAGCAAGCGTTAGTTCATGCCTCGGGTAAGATTATCACACAGTTTCTCTCTTGTCTATTAGCGGACACGTGTAGCAATAGTGTTATTTGTTATCCAGCTCTACTAAGATTACTGCTCAGTTTGTCAATGTAACACCGGATAGATAAAGCAATAGTATTAGTACATGTTTATCTCATTTAAGTTAATCGAGCAGTTTTCTCCACAGTGCATGATAAACATTTCCTGCTGGTCTAACTTAAAACCTAACGTAACTAACCCAACTTGCGTAATTTCGTCTGATATTTCTTCTAATTTATTTTCTTCATTGGCGTAGAATGGGAGAAGGCGGCATGACGTCACAGAGGTGAAGCCACAGCGCTATTGTTCCGCTACCTCCTTTACACCTAAAGCATAACCAGCCGCGCATTGAAAGTTCATAGAAACGCCCAGGTACCCATCCTTCTTATGCCCATGTTTCAAGGCCGCCTACCATATATGTGACTTTAAAAGACTCTTAACAGGTGTGGCATGTCGTGTGACGAAGATTTAGATGACAATTCATATATACTAACGAGATTATACGGTGTTTTATAGCTTCGGTGGACTAGGGTGAGAGGTGGGAGGCTGTCTCTGGGGTGAACACATGGATGGATTAGATCATATTCACATGTAGGTATACACGTGCATATAGTTAAAGGAGAAATAAACTGAATACCAGGTGAAAGATAGCCTGAAGGTAGATTTTCTTTGGTATATTATTACTTAACACAGAGTGATCATAAATACATTGATTAAATACTTGCATGTTGCTTATCAACTTTCCTAAATTCTCTCTCTCTCTCTCTCTCTCTCTCTCTCTCTCTCTCTCTCTCTCTCTCTCTCTCTCTCTCTCTCTCTGACTCCTGCACCTGCTCACTTTTTCCTTCCTCACAACTTTTACCCCTCCTTCATACTTCTTCCCCTCTTTCTTTTTCCTCTTTCTTATCGCGTTCCCAGACCCCTCCACCCTTCTCTCTCTCTCTCTCTCTCTCTCTCTCTCTCTCTCTCTCTCTCTCTCTCTCTCTCTCTCTCTCTCTCTCTCTCTCTCTCTCTCTCTTCATCTCATCATTCCTCCTCCTCCTCCTCCTCCTCTCCTCCTCCTCCTCCTCCTCCTCCTCCTCCTCTTCCTCCTCCTCCCCCTTCTCGTTTCCTCCTCCTCCTCTCACCTGGTTCCCCTCAGCCAAGCAGGTGATCAGAATACCCATAAAACACCTCCTCTACCCCCCAAGGGAAATCAGAGAGGGGGGGTTAGATTACTCGGTGCCTTGTCCCTTAACCCTCCCTCTCTCTCTCTCTCTCCCTCTCCCTCTTCCCTCTTCCCTCTCCCTCTTTCCTTCCTTCCTTCCTTCCTTAACTTCTTCCCTAGTATATCACAGCCCTCCCAGTCTCTCCTGTAGTGTATAGTATGTGTTCCTCTTATCCAATTCCAATCTTCTGCCTGGTCTCTCTCTCTCTCTCTCTCTCTCTCTCTCTCTCTCTCTCTCTCTCTCTCCGTTCGTGGATCTCCCTAACTCTCTCTATGCTATAACTCTCTTTACCTCTCTCCCTCTCTCCCTCTACCTCCTCCTCCTCCTTTGCCATATATATAGTCTATCCTGTCCCAGACCACTCTCCTACCTCCTCCTCCTCCTTCTTCTCCTCTTCCATACATATAGACCCTATCGTGTCCTGCCCAGCATCGTACCTCTCCCTTCTCTCCCCTCTCACTCTCCTCCCGTCTCCCCCGTCTCCCCACATCACTTCTCCAAAGCTGTATATCTTCCAGTGTATGGCTGCGGCGGAACGTGGCAACACAGCGGCTGCCCCTAAACATGTACGGCGTGGTGACATGGCAACAGTGTCTGGGCTGCAAATATTATGCTTAGAAAGGGATTTATGGGGATGGAGGATAGGGGGTGAGTGACCGGATGGCTGAGAAGAGGGGTTGGAGGAGGAAGAGGTGGGAGGGGATTGGGCACATGCATAAACACAGGCATACTTAGTACATGCATGTAAACATTTTGGTAATTTTATTTATGTGTGTGTGTGTGTGTGTGTGTGTGTGTGTGTGTGTGTGAATAGGATGTGATTAGCAAGAGAGAGAGAGAGAGAGAGAGAGAGAGAGAGAGAGAGAGAGAGAGAGAGAGAGAGAGAGAGAGAGAGAGAGAGAGAGAGAGAGAGAGAGAGAGAGATCTCTCTCTCTCTCTCTCTCTCTCTCTCTCTCTCTCTCTCTCTCTCTCTCTCTCTCTCTCTCTCTCTCTCTCTCTCTCTCTCTCGGTGACCTTCAGATAGTAAAACCGGAAAATGAATATCGATTCCTCGTCACTCACGGTGCTTGGGAAGGCGGCGAGCTGGTGATGGTGGTGGTGGTGGTGGTGGTGGTGGTGGTGGTGGTGGTGGTGGTGGTGGTGGTACCAAGTTAGGTTAAGATAGTTTAGGTTAGGTTACACTACCACCACTAAAACTTACTACCATCAATAACAACAACAGAAACAACAACAATAGGTCATAAACATTGGTGGTGATTGTGGTGGTGTTGGTGGTGATGGTGGCGGTGGTGTTGGTGGTGATGGTGGTGGTTTTAGATTATATCACCACCACCACCAACAACAACAATAACAGCAACAACAGTAGTATAGAATGATGGTGGTGGTGGTGGTGGTAGAGGTGACTGGTGGTGACGCTAGTGGTGGTGATAGTGGTGATGGTGATTTCAGTAATGGTGGTGGTAGTAGTAGTAATAGTAGCAGTAGTAGTGGTAGAAGTTTTAGTAGTAGTAGTAGTAGTAGTAATAATAATAATAATAATAATGATGATGATAATAATAATAATGGTAGTAGTAGTAGTAGTAGTAGTAGTAGTAGTAGTAGTAGTAGCAGTAGCAGCAAGCAATAGCGGCAACAATAACAATAGAAATGGCAATAGTCGTTTTACATCTCAAATATTTACAAGAGGAGGCGTTGAAATGAATTAATTAATCAGCACAGTCAAAAACTATTCCATTGTTATCATCATATCTTTTGCTTCTTGCTTCTTTCCTTTCTTCCTCCCTTTCTTCCCTCGTTCCTTCTTTTATAAATTAAATCGTCATATATGTT